>NC_080046.1:25519967-25819967 GCF_012489685.1 Lotus japonicus
TGTGGCGAACGGGAACGCGTCACAAATCCGGATTCATATTGTGCATTTCACGCATACATTCATGCTGACTTGGATTGTGTGCTGGTTG
Source organism: Lotus japonicus (assembly GCF_012489685.1). Lineage (NCBI taxonomy): Eukaryota > Viridiplantae > Streptophyta > Magnoliopsida > Fabales > Fabaceae > Lotus > Lotus japonicus. The sequence goes on from NC_080046.1 coordinate 25,520,056, forward strand.
TTTATTGAAGCAATATTAGAGCCATAACATGCTAGGATTGTGTATATATGTATATATCAACATATATCTATACCCCATATCACATGTTGAGTGTATATCTACGTATTTCTGTGAGTTGACCCTAACGCCTTGGCTTTGTTTGTATGTTTGTGTTTGGGCGGTCGGCCTGCTGCCAGATGTCGACGGTGGATTGGTTTTCGATGGTCTCTCCCTCGGGGGGGATCAGGTTTGAGTTGGAGGACCGTACTGACGAGCCGTGGACGTCTGACGAAAGGAGTTTTACGACGCATGGAGCTGAGCTTCAACTTGCCGTCTTCAGTTCGCTGTGGACTCGGTTATGTGAGCAGTGAAGGGAGGGTAGGTTTAGGCAGGCGTCATATTTTGTGTAGAGCTCTGATTCGTCTTACTTTTGGGACAGGGTAGGTTTCCGACGCATGGCTTTTGTGTGGTTCTCTTACTGAGGGATCACAGTGAGTCAGTCGGACCATAGGGGTCTTTGCTTAGGCCATTTTGAGGCCGACTTTCTCCTAGTGGGTTGTAATTATAAACTTTCACACTTAAACTTCTGGGTCTGTATATATTTGCCTGCGGGCTTACTACCTTGGGAGTCACTGCGAGTGCGCGTGACGTGTAAGTACAGCTGAGGCTGTACATGTTTATATTTGATGTATATTGGTTAGTTTAGTGGTTGGGTTTTGGCTTTACTTCCTTATCGCTTTGATTTAAAGGAAAGAAAAAAAAAGTACCTGTTTTCCGCGTAAAGTTTATTCTTGGTTACTAAAGTGACACCTGGAAATCGGGGTGTTACATTGTGGTATCAGAGCTTAGTCGAGTCTTTTGGGAGTCTTTGGGGAATAGGTCTTCTGTGCTAGGTTGTGTGACTCTGCAAAGAGTGAAAATTGATTGTCTGCAGAGCGATTTTCGCTCTAATTGCTTGCATTACTACTCAATCGGATTGAGTGGTTTGTCTAGTGCTACCATATGGTTAGTACTAATCGGACGTTCGATGGGATATAGGATGGTGGATCTTAACCGGATGGCGGAGGCAATAGCTACACTGATCGAGGCAATGATGAACCAGGCTGCGGAAGACGCTTACATGCGCGCTGAAGAGGCTGCACGTGAGCATCACCAACGACTGATGGCGACGGCAATGTATCAACAAAGAGGAATGAATCGAACAGGAGCTGGGGGACCAATGAGGTCAGGTTCCCAAGGCTACAACAGAAGGGAGAGCTACTGTCAGTGGGGACCGTATCAGCGTCCCGAGGGAAGATATCTTATCTCGAGAGTGTACAAACCAACGACTGCTGATAATGGAGGGAAACTAGTTGGTGACAAAGGTGTGACATGTTTTCGTTGCGGAAAGTTTGGGCATTTTGCTAACAAGTGCTCAGTGATTGGACGACGATGCTTCAAGTGTGACCGAGAGGGGCATCTAGCTGTGAACTGCAAGACACTCCTAGGGGGAACGTCGGACGGTAAGATGAAAGGAAATGATGCTACCGGAGGGACAGGAAACCAGACTTCGGGGAAAACAGTGACGTGTTACAGGTGCAAGAAAGTGGGGCTCTATGCCAGTAGGTGCAAGATCAAGGGAAGTCTATGCTTCAATTGCAACCAACCGGGACACTTCACCAGAGATTGTAGGGCACCCAAGGGCGAATCATCAGGCAATGTTGGGAAGGGAAAACAACTTGCTACAGAGGAAGAGGTTTATACCAAGGAGGGGGCAAGAGCTGAGGAGTTGAACGAGGTAGAACGTGGGAACGATGGTAATATTTTAACTGTTCTCTTATTCTAGAATAACTTACTCCTTTATCTTCGAAACGAGTGCGACGCGCCTAACTTGTAATTATTACTTAGACTATGATCTTATGATTATTATCCTTAGTAGGACCTTATTCGAGGTTGCTCGTGATTTAACTATAGAAGTTACACGGGGTCTAGGATAGCACGTTGAGCTAGGGAGTTGTTTTACCGACGCGTTGATAAGGAAGCTAGGATCTCAGGGAAATTCCTTATGGGTAGGAATCGTAGGATTTTAGGGCGTTTAGTTTTGAAGCGGAGTCGTTAGAGGATCTTTCGGCAAAAGGGATTCATTCGACCGAGTGTTTCACCATGGGGAGCGCCAGTGCTTTTAGTCAAGAAGAAGGACGGAAGGTCGAGATCGTGGGTGGATTATCGACAATTGAACAAGGCGACGATCAAGAACAGATACCCGTTGTCGAGGATAGATGATTTGGTGGACCAACTACGAGGGGCTACCGTATTTTCCAAGATAGACTTGAGGTCAGGCTATCGTCGGATCAGAGTGAAGATTGAGGATATACCGAAGACTGCTTTCAGGACACGTTAAGGACACTACGAGTACCTAGTGATGCCGTTTGGAGTGACGAATGTACCTGCTGTTTTCATGGATTACATGAATCGCATCTTTCAGGAGTTCTTAGATCGGCATGTGGTGGTGTTTATTGAGGACATATTGATCTATTCGAAGGACGCGAATGAACATGAAGGACATTTGCGCCAAGTTTTACAATTGTTGAGGGAGAAGGAGCTGTATGCGGACCCTTCAAAGTGTGAATTCTGGCTGGAGGAAGTCAATTTCTTAGGCCATGTTATCTCAAAGGAAGGCATAGCTGTGGACCCAGCGAAAGTAGAGACTGTTTTGGCTTGGGAGCAACCGAAGATAGGGACTGAGATCAGAAGTTTTGTGGGTTTAGCTGGATATTATAGACGCTTCATTGAGGGATTTGCCAAGATTGTTGGACCCTTGACTCAACTGACGAGGAAAGATTAACCTTTTACATGGACTGAGGGTGTGTGGTTGCGTAGCGGAATCGTTAGGGACTTGATATCAGGATATTTGTGGTTACTGGATGTTAGGAACTCATTGTCTGTTCCAGTGGGTTTTTCTAAATTTCCACCTTCGATGTATTAGGCCTAATCAACCTAATATTGAGGGGGTGATATTCGGAATCACAGCTGGTTATGGACTTTGATAGAAGGATGTGTAAGATGAATTTGAATTGATTGAGGATTAGTCGGATTTGGGAGGAAAGTTCGTGTTAAGCATTTGATTGTGAAAGATTAAGATTTAAATCTTTGGAAGTCGATGAGTGTCGTATAGACGTTAACTGGTTAGTTCGTGTGATCACTCCAAGTAGAGGTAGACCAAGTCAAGAGATTTAGTGCTGGAAAAGTATTAAGTAGTTTCTCGGAAGTTATGAAGTTATAGGTTATGTGATTGCTGAGTGGAATTGTTAGAGACTAAATAAGTTGGATTTAATCAGGTTTTAGATGATAGCTTGATGGTAGCAAGAGTGAGAAGAATTAACTCTGAACTAGATTGTTATAGTCGAGTTCGAGCAATAAGTTTCGCTAAGCGTTTGATTAATATGTGGAGACATTATAGTCTTAAGAGATGAATTTTCATTTGAAAAGTGTTGAATTAATGATTAAGTTGGAGAAAGAAAGTTTTAGCATAAGTTGAATACTTGAGGTTGGTGATATGGATTCCAAGGAAATATGCTAAGATTACTAAGTTGGATTGAAATCTTAGGGTTAAGATTGATCTTGAGAGTCGGGAATCGCGTACGAGTAGGAGATCTTATGGTTGTAGGTGTGACAATAGGAGTTGAATCTTAGAAGATTGAAGACCTGAAGGTGAGTTTCGGGTTAAGACCATTGAGGTGTAGTATAAGAGAGATCTTGAAGTAAAGGAATTCTGGGTTGTGTGGAGTGTTAAGGTCGGTGATCGATTGATGTTGATTATGAGATTGCGGACATAATGACCATGTGATAACATTTGAATGATGTTAGCATAATAGGTTATGATTATGGATAGCAGGACCAAGTGGTGAGTGTGGAAGCATGACGACACTTATCAGGTCGTTTGGGTAAGTGAAGGAGTTATAGTTTTTAAGAAACGGATATTCATTTAAGAAGTATTGAAGGATTAAAGGTCATTAGAGGACCAAACTTGGTGAAGGTTTAGGTTTTAAATCTATGAATGGTTGTCTAAGGTGTGTAAGACTCGAAGTTTGTAAGAATTTGATTGAGAGATTAAGAAGTTGATTGATGAGATGGTGATTGAGTCACAAAAAGGAAGGTGTTAGTATTAAGATGAATACCTGAGGTTGTCATATTTTGACAAGTTTCTTAGAGCCTAAGAGTAAATGAAACTTTGTTATGGATTTTGATGGTGCATATTACGGGTAACAAGTGAATTTTACTAAAGTTGAATGAGAATCCTAGGGCTAAGGTTGACCTAGTGAGCTGAGATTCCTGTACACATAAGACATTTGGTGGTGTTAGCGGTTACGATAACAGTTAAATCTCAGAATGTTGAAGGATCGGATGATGAAATGGCTAGTTAAGTCCCTTGAGGTATAGTTATGATTTAATCTCCTAGAGGATAAGTCTCGATTTGTGCGAAGTGTTAGGGATTTCAGTAAATGTAAATAGGTTTGAGTGAGGGAAGTTTTGAGGAAGAAGACGGTAATAATGGATTGTTGGATATTAAGAGGAGGATTATCTTATAAGTTGTTGATAAATTAATGTTGAAGGGGATAAGATTAGTGAAGGACAAGAAATAAGGACATAAGTTGAGTTTTAATTCGAATAGTGACTAAGTAGAAGTTTGATTTCTTGGTGTGTGTAAAGATAGTTACGAAGTTGGAGGAGTTTTAATGGACTAGCGTTTTCCACGGGGGAGGATTCGTCTAGGAGTTATCGAACGGACAAGTGGAGTTTTGGACTGTAGATGAAGATCACGAGGACAAGTTGAGTATTTACTTTGAAATGACAGAGAGGCACCGAGTTTAAGAAGAATTTCGGACGACCGAAAGTAAAGAAGTAAGTGGCTAAGGTTGTGCGACTGCACGGAGTGCCAACCGGTATCATTTCAAGCAGAGGTCCGACGCAAGTAATCGAGCCAGACGATATGAGGTTGAATGATGTTTTGTCTTTTGAGACGCCGACAGTTAGCAGTGGGGATAGAAGAGTGAAACAATTAAGGGGAGAACAGATTGCTTAAGTAAAGGGTATGAGGAACAATGACACAGGCAATACTACATGAGAATTGGAAGATAAGATCGAGGAACTGTATTCCGGACTTTCACAGAACTCTGAGTTTCGAGGACGAAACTTTCTTTTTGGAGGGGAGTATTGTAAGACCCAGATTTTCAGAACAAGTTAATTTCCGACTCACGCGTGGAATCAGTGTAAGCGTGACAGGAGTTTGATATTTGAGAAAGATTAATGAAGAAGAAAGTTCAGGAATTGCTCGAGGAATGTTGCGTTGTTGCTTTCGGAGCTAGTGCGAGTCGTCTGCACACCTGCCTTATGGCGAGCGTGTCCAGAATAGGCTAATTTCGCTTTTAAAGCAATGTTTAGGCGATATTTCGAATTCTTGGAAAATTTAAAGATTCTCTTTTTTTTTCCTTCGACCAGCGTTTCATTTCGGAACTCTGGACTGTACGCATGATAGTATTTACTTTTCGGAAGTTCGCCGACGCTAATTTCTTTGCTTCAAAACCCTATTTTCGAGCAATGGATGAAGACTTTTTCTATTCGGGACTTCTAACGAAGTTTCCGTCCGCGTTGCCAGATTTGTTTCGACGTTTCCAATCTTTCTTCAGTAGGAAGTTTTGTCGTTTGAGCATCACAGCAAAAAGTAGTTTTTCGGGACAGACTAACTTACACCGCTTTTGGCGTTTTGGATATCGTTTTTCCCAAATCCTATATATTTGTTTTGAGTTCTGGAATTCTGACGCCAGAATCTCTCTTAGAATTCCTCGGTGATCGTGCTGCAAAAATCAGAATCGCGAAATTTTCATTTTCCCGCGATTTCGCCTGCCTATAAATAGCTCAAAAAGCAAAAATTCCTTCATTTTCTTCCTATTGTGGCCGAATTTCGTGGAGAGCAAGGGGGGAGGAGATTTTCGCGAAACCTTGACCAATCTTCGTGCAGTTCGTCCCTACTTCTAGGTATCGAGGTAACAATCATGAATCTTACCTCTGATTTCTGTTTCTGCTGAGTTTCTGAAGTCGTTTCTGTGCTCACAGTTTTGAGCTTTTTCTAAAATTGTCTGATTTCTTCGATTTCTTGCTTGGGTTATATTCTCTAGGTTCCCATGAGCCTAAAACCTCTGTCAGTAAACTCTGATTGTGATCCAGTTGACAGGGATCTGAAAAACTGTTTCAAAACCTTTTTGTCTCACATTTCGAAACTTTATTGTCGAAAAGTCATAATCTGATTTCGTGCCTTTAGGATTTGTTGTCACGGATGTCATGAGGATCGTTGCTGTCAAATTTGTTTTCAGAACTGATAACTTTGAAGTTTTGAGCCTTTATTTTGGACCAAAATGCCCCTGGATAGTCGTATTTCGACCCGATTGTCCGAAAATTGTTCCGATAGTTTCTTTACCTTAGTTTTACCCTAAAACTACCTTGTGAATTGATTTGATCGAAGAAAAGGAGCCGAAGCCCTTTTTCCTTTAGGGCCGTGGGCTATTTCCTTTAGGGGGGAGTTTTTCGTTTTCGAAAACTTGTCTTTTCGTACCCGGATGTCGTATTCTGAAGCTTTAATGCTTTGTCTATCGTTTATGTATTGTATTGCGATCGAACTAATCGATTTTGTGTGGATTCTGCTTTGTTTTTCCTCCGAGGTTCAGTTGAAGAACCTTTGGAAGTTTCAAGGCATTCCTGTGAAGGAGATTTGATTTGCGAAGCTGGATCAGCTCGAGGTTAGGGCAACTTGCTTTATTTAGCTATGATTGCATGATAGGCGTCGATAAATTCGACCTATGCTTTATCTGATGTTGTATATGATGATGGTATATTGTTATGAATGTTTTCAAAGCTTATGATGTTGATGTTGTGTTGGATTGAGCGTTTTGACGCAACTTCGGAGTGGAGATTCATTGATCGGGTGATCTTTGATATTTCGGGTTGGATGAACAACCCTAGGCAAGTTCAAACGAGGGGTTTGAGACTTAGCCATTTGTTGGTATTCGTTGGTTTACTTAGACTTTCCCCGGGAAACTTCTTTTGGGTGGTTGGTTTTCGGAAAACCTAGAATGAATAGAATTTTGAAAACTAGAGACTTTGGGAGACTTAGACTTTGAGAAATAAACTCATAACCTGACTAATTCAATTCGAAACTTTTTTACTAAACGAATAATCATAGGAGAACTAAAGGGGAAAATATTTACGGAAGACGGGGAAAAGTCGACCTTTGTTGTGGGTTTGGAGAGTTATTGGAATTGGGGAAAGCCACTAAGGTGAGCTATGGTGATGATTGAAAGTCACCGAGTACTCTAGTACTCTTGGGAGTGTTGTTCGAGTCGTGTTGTATTGACCGACACTGACTCTGGCTTTGATTTTGGGTTATCTTGTTGTTGGAGCCGTGTTGTATTGACCGACACTTAGTGCTCTTGTTGGTTGGGCTGTGTTGTATTGACCGACACTAGACCCTTGTGTAATCCTGTTGATGGAGTTGTGTTGTATTGACCGACACTTACTCCGAGCTGTGTTGTATTGACCGACACTAACTCATGGGTTTGTTGAGATTGGGTTGTGAGCTAAACACTTTCGTGGTAAGGGCGATTCGTTGTTTGGCTAACTATATTGCATCAATCGGGTGAATAACGGGAATGGTTCACCTGTGCATATCATGGTGAATAACAAGAATGGTTCACCTTGCATAAATGATGAATAACGGGAATGGTTCACCAAGGATGAATAACGGGAATGGTTCATCCAGGATGGATTTCATCCAGGATGGATAACGGGAATGGTCCATCCATAGTGAAGAACGGGAATGCTTCACTTGTGGCGAACGGGAACGCGTCACAAATCCGGATTCATATTGTGCATTTCACGCATACATTCATGCTGACTTGGATTGTGTGCTGGTTGTTTATTGAAGCAATATTAGAGCCATAACATGCTAGGATTGTGTATATATGTATATATCAACATATATCTATACCCCATATCACATGTTGAGTGTATATCTACGTATTTCTGTGAGTTGACCCTAGCGCCTTGGCTTTGTTTGTATGTTTGTGTTTGGGCGGTCGGCCTGCTGCCAGATGTCGACGGTGGATTGGTTTTGTAACACCCCGATTTCGGTGGCGTCACTTTAGTAACCAAAGAAATAACTTAAGCGGAAAAACGTGAATTATTTTTTTTTGATAATGTAAGTTAAGACAGAAAGAGATGAAACTCTAAAACGAAGATAACAGAACTAATATACAATATGATTACAGCCCCCACTGTAAGTTGTAAACCACGTCACGAGTAAACCTCCAGTGACGGAAAGTAAAAGAGAGTAACGCCCGTAGGCAAAAGTACAAACCAAGGTAAAAATACTGTGTCCGCAACACTAAACCTCAAAATCTGAGAACAAGTTGGCCCAGCGGCCTAAGAAAAGACCCCCTAAATCCAACCAGCTCTCTGTGATCTCCATAGGAAACCACACAAAAGCTACCGGTAGGAAACTACCCTGTCCCCAAAACTGAAGCATGACGGTCAGAGCATCGACACTACTCCTACACTAATCCCATCTCGAGTAAGTCGCTCGGTGGCCAGCGGGGTCGACCACCCCTGAACCGTAGTCCTCCTGATCAAGCTTCTTCAACCTAGTTTCCCCTGAAGGGTGAACCATCGTGAACCGGTCCGCCATACTCAACTGACAATGGCGTAGTCCGCCCAAACACACACAGAAGACGCGAGGGTCAACTCCAAAGAATTATATAAATAATAAAACCAGATATATAGGGTAATAATTATTTAGCCTCTCAGGCTTATACGTTTAGGGATAACATCCTAGGGTTGCATATATCACAATGAATATAAAGATCATAATAACAATTAGCATGCCTCAAGTAGGATAAACAGGTACCAATCACACTCAGCAACTAAGTCAGCATGTATGTTGCATGAAATGCAATGCTGGGTAACAAAATGCATTCCGGAAGAAGGATGGACATCAACGAGACGGCCCTAACACCAGCCACGGTGGGTACCTTCCTGCTCGCGTGTCTCTTACACCACACAAAAGTAGTCAGATCAGCAGTGAACCCGTAGGTCTGCCATTCCGTCTGCTACTGAGGACCACCGTAGTGTCCTAAATATGGAAATCCGGGTCTTATGACCATTTTGGAATCCACCGAGGTCCGGTAATCCGCCGTGTATTAACCTCAAAATGAGTGCATGAATGCAAGTGATTAGCCAAACAACGTCTCCGACCTCACTCGACACGTCGTCACATGTTCTAGCTAACTTATTGTCTCTAAAAAGCCTACCCTAAGGCAAACGTCGATTCTGCGACAAAATGAATTAATCAAAAGAAGAAGAATGTACTTGGGAACTCATGGTTCCCGGCTAAACTTTAGATAGCCAATCAATAAACTGCTCATCGAGCGAAAAGGTACCGAAGTACTTGGAAACTTATAGTCTCCGGCTAAACTTTAGATAGCCAAACAATAACCTGCTCAACGAGCGAAAAGGTACCGAAGTACTTGGAAACTTATAGTCTCCGGCTAAACTTTAGATAGCCAAACAATAAACTGCTCATCGAGCGAAAGAGTATAAGCATACTCGGAAACTTGTAAGTTTCCTCAAGACTTGGACTCGACGACACTTCTCATATCTTCAAGACTAATATTCAGGCTCTAAGCTCTTATCTAAATGTTGTTATCATTTGTTCAAGGGGTTTAGAGATTGATTAATGTCTTATGAATTTTCTTTGAGAAAATAGATTTCGTTTAGTCTTATGATACTTCCTATGAGTTTCAGGGATCCCATAATCCCAATTAATTTCTGAGAAGGTCTCGATCCATTAAAATATAACAAGGTCCGAACTTCGTTCGTCCTTTCAAAACTCTCTCAAAATCTCATAAAAATTCGGCATGACTTGCCCGTAATCCTCACTTTCCAGAAACATAGGCACGAGTGGAATAACATCAATGAAACAGCTCAACCAATAGGCATAAACAGCATATTCCAACACATCCTAAGTTAACCATGTAGCACATAGCATGTGAATCATTTAGCACACAATATCATGGCATCAAGTACTCAACAAGTTCGGCCGAAGCCTCAGAAATCATTTCAGACATTTAGCAATTAGGTGCATAACACATAAATCAAGTCGAATTTCATCGACACCTAAAGCATTATCTAGTAATTCAGAGAGTAGCCCTCACCTTAGCCAATTCTCATACTAACTGCAATTTCAATCCCAACACATCTTTGCTTTCCCGTGTCGGTTCGCTCCCTTTTATTCTTTAGCTTCGTCGTCATGCGCTCCCGTCATTCGTACCCTTCATGAGTACCCATAACGTAATTACTATTCGAGTTAACCTACTGACTTAAAGTCTAAACTATGACTTCAGGCATTTGACTCGAAGCGAACGTATGTTAAACCTAATCCCCATAATGGCTATAACCCATTAGGATAAAACTCAGAAATTCAGACAAGTCGTTGTAATAACAACAAAATAGTAACAATATTCAATACTTCAAAAAACTTTTGACTTAGTAAGTCGACTTTAAAACCAAATACTGATATCTTTAAAATAGAAAAGTATACATAACTAGTATTTACTCCTCTAGTTTTCCTTAGAGTTCTCAGTCTCTATTAGGATACTCATTGAGGTCTTTTCACAATATCATACAAATGAGTCTCTTTCAATTTAATTAATTACATAGCATCTCACAATAAATCTTTTCCTTTATTTTATACAATCACACACACACATAGAATAATACCTTTCTTTGAAATTCTATTTTGGTGCCACGAGAAATACTAGACATATAGTCACCTACATCATTTAATTAACAAGAGGATAAACTTTTATTTATAATTATTTAAACATTGAATCCCCAAAGGATTATACAACTAGAGCAATTAAGATGATTATCATTAAAATTGGAAGGAAACTTCATGTAAGGAAACTTCATGTAGGTGATAAAGGCGTAGAAATAATAATCTAGGAGAAGCTAGTCCCAAATTCAAACTCACTTTAGGCAAAAGCATTTCCAAACTCAACTTTAAAGGTATAGCTGTCCCAATTTTCGTGATACAAAATAGCTCACTAGAAATAAAGAAAATTTATAATTTTAAGTGTGGGAATCACAATAGAAAATTATTGTCAAAAACTTAAGTGATTCTAATTGCTTGACTTTTAAAACTGAGGTCTTCAATCAAAACCAAGAGTAATGAAAACGTGAACTAAAAGTTGCAAAGAACTATTCTTATTTTAATGTATTTTTGCTACATTCATCAATTGTTGTATTTTCACAAGTGCTATATCAAACTGTCTAGTGTCTAGGCAAGGCCATTATTTGTTAAAAGAGAATGATATTTTAAGTTAAAACTAGATGACCCCAAAAAGGAGTATTAGTCATTGTACATTAGCATATTAGGTAACTAGAAATAATGGCTAACGAAATTGGAGTTGAAATACATCAAAATTGGGGAGGATGGTCCAACAAACTACAAGGCTTACGTGAGAGACCATTTTGACAGAAAAAGTCCAGTGAAAAATCCAAATTCTATTTAACAAGGGACAGCCCTAAATAACCATGAATCATGGCAAAATTACACAAAGGATTGAAATTTTTAATTATTTATTTTCAATATAACTCCATTGATCTCATCAGCCAAAATAACCTAAGTGTAACCTTCAAAACATTTACTTCAACTTTAACATATGGTTTTATTTTTAGAATAACAATACCAATATAGACACCAACAATATCATTTTCCATCATAACTAATTAATACAAGGATAAGCCCAAAATACTACCACTATATTTTTTTTTTCTATTAACATATAATTTCTAAACACAGTGTTCAAATCTTTCTCCTTCTACCTCAAGTCTCATGGTCCTGGGACTGAGCTTCACTTCTTCCTCTGGTCTGGTCTAGTCGTGCTCTCCCCTTCCTCCAGTGGCCATTGAAACTGAAAATATAGGCACATAACTCAGAGAATGGAACTCAGGATATGAACAAGAGAAAAGCTAGGGTTTTAAAAAGGGAAATTTGAAATAGATAAGAATAATCACCTATTAATGATGATTGAGCCTTGGATTCAGGAAGAGGAGGTTGAGAGCTTAAAGAAATTGGCCTCCTTTCTCAGAACAAAGCTCGCCGGAGAAGACGGCGGCGCGGCGGTCGCCGGAGTCACGGTGGCCGATCATCGAATCGATGAAGGGGTTTGGTTGCGGTTGATGAGAGGAGTTCAGTGCTGGCGTTGGTTTCTCCAAAAACTTAATGGTTCGCCGGAGATCGGAGGAAAAAGGTGGCGGCTAGGGTTTTGGTGGTGGCTCTCATGGAGAGGAAAAACAGAACATGGACAGTGGTGGTTGCTGCGTGAAGGAGGCATAGAGGTGGTGGTGCTCGCGGTTTTGGCTCGTGGTGGTGTTGTTGTTCCAGACATGTTGGGAAGAAGAAAATGGTGAGGAGGAAGAAGAGAAGTTGCAGACAAGCTTCAGAGAAAGTGTTCTGCAGCTTTTGTTTTTGAGAGAAAGAAATCAGAATAATAAAAGAAAGAGAGATATTTTTCTTTTGTGGGAGAAAGAGGGAGAGAATCGTGAGTGAGAAGGGAGAGTGTGGAGTGAGGAAGAGAAAAGTCTGAATGGGTGGATGTGGGGCCCTTGGAGAGAGAGATTGGGAAAGGAAAAATAAATTGGATGAGTAAAGAGAGAGAGTGGAAACGGTTGGAGAGTGAATGAGGGAAGAGAGGAAAAGTCAAACTGATTGAGGTGGGGACCACGAAGAGAGAGAAAGTGTTAGTGGAAATTTGAATGAAAGGATAAGTGGTTAAGAAAAGAATAAAGAATATTCTTTGGTGATAGGCTAACATAGGTAATTATAAAAATGTGACATGTTAGAGCATGTCATTTCTATAAGAGAAAGAGATAATTAAATAGTATAAATTCCTAAGATTAAAATGAAATAACACACGAAAATAATTCTAATTTTATTTTTGTATTTAAATAAACCTCTATAAGATTGAAATATTGAAATTAATTATCTTAATAAATTTCCTCAAATCGCGATTAGATTCGAGTCAAGAAAATATTATAAAAATACTACAATATAAATGCGCGATTAAATAACTATAAGGAAAATATTCCTTAAGGTATTTCTCGTCGTCGTGACGCGTATAATATTTCAATCATAATTAATTAATAAATAATACGCGTTGCCGTGAATTAAGGAGTTAAATAAATAAATAGTCTATCTAATTATGGATCTTACAATACCACCCTCCAAAAAGAAAGTTTCGTCCTCGAAACTTGAAGTAAGAGAAAACTCGGGAATATCATTCCCTCCTAATTTCATCCAACTTACTAGCGGCGTTAGCACGAATCCCAAAACCTAAGAAACATTACAACAAAATAACCTCAAAGGTGACCTAAAAGACAATAACAACGCTTAGATACTTAGAAATCATGTTCAAATAAACCTAGATACCTCGCTTAAGCTAGTGCTATAGGCACCGAGATCCAAATCCGAACTCGATAGCTTACACGAACGACCTGACAAGTGTCGTCATGCTCTCACGTTCACAACTTGATTCTGATATTCACAATCATAACTTATTATGCTAACATCATTCAAATCTCATCACATGGCTCAATATGCCAGCAACCTCAAGGGACTTAACCCGAAACTCATCTTCAGATTTTTAATCTTCTAAGATTCAACTCCTATTGTCACAGCTATAACCATAAGATCTCTTACTTGTACGTGATTCTCAACTTACCATGTTAATCTTATCCCTAAGATTCCAATTCAACTTAGTAACTCTCCATTGCCAACTTAACATGTTTCCCCAAAATCCAAAATCTTCGCTTGGTCAACACTTATACCTCTTGAGTCTAACTAGGCGGTAATCCATCAAGTCTAGTCTCTTAGTGCAATTAGCACGAAATCACATAACCTATGGCTTCATAACTTCCGAAAGAATACTTAAGACTCTCCAACATTTAAATCTCTTGACTTAGTCTACCTCTACTTGGAGTAATCACGCGAATTAACCAATTAATGTCTATACGACAATCATCAACTTCCAAAATTTAAATCTTAATCATTTACAATCAAGTGCTTAACATAAACCTACCTACCAAACTCGACTAATCATTGATCAAATATAATCAATCTTCCTATCATAATCCATGCCAGCTGTGATTTCGAATATCACACCCTCAATATTAAGTTGATCAGGCTCAATATCTTGGCGATGAAAATTTAGAAAAACTCACTTGTAAGGCCAATGAGTCTATCTCATCAAGTAGTCATATCTAACTTGAGATCATCTCTTAATCTATTCAATCTCTAACATTTCTATCTTGAAAATGACACACCCTAACTCCTGAAACTCATACAACATTCTATTAGGATTCATTCTTAGCTTCTACCTTTCTTACCAACTCGTACCTGTCTAAAACAAACTTCAAGACTTAGAAAAATTCTCTAAACCCTATATAACTTCTATAGTTAAATACAAACAATAGTCGGAAGAATGTGTCTTATACTCATCCCTATTACTATCATAAGCATAGCAATCTCTGTCTAAAATACCACATGGCACTGCAAGAAAATAACAATGACGATTAAAGTCTTGGTGGAAGCAGTAACCCCCAAGTGGAAAAACAAGCAGTCGGTGCAAGACTACTTTCTAGGCTTAGCGTTACATTCTAAACCTCGTGTACTTCTATAGTTTAAACACGAGCAACGGGCAAATAAAGCCTTAATAGGTGCAATAACTGTAAGGTCAAAGCTCAAACAGTATAACTAAGTTAGGTGTGTTGCACGCGCTACGAGAGTAATGGAGCGTATTATACTAGAATGGGGAAGAATGGTTAGAAGGTTAACATCGTTCTTTTTAGTTAAACAAACAGTTAGTACTAATCATAAGATAGCTTTTTCATAACTATACAATATGATTAAGCAATAACTTCAATCAATTCTAAGCGAAAAATCGCTTGGCAGACAATCAATTTTCACTCTTTGTAGAGTCACACAACCTAGCACAGAAGACCTATTCCCCAAAGACTCCCGAAAGACTCGACAAGCTCTGATACCACAAATGTAACACCCCGATTTCGGTGGCGTCACTTTAGTAACCAAAGAAATAACTTAAGCGGAAAAACGTGAATTATTTTTTTTTGATAATGTAAGTTAAGACAGAAAGAGATGAAACTCTAAAACGAAGATAACAGAACTAATATACAATATGATTACAGCCCCCACTGTAAGTTGTAAACCACGTCACGAGTAAACCTCCAGTGACGGAAAGTAAAAGAGAGTAACGCCCGTAGGCAAAAGTACAAACCAAGGTAAAAATACTGTGTCCGCAACACTAAACCTCAAAATCTGAGAACAAGTTGGCCCAGCGGCCTAAGAAAAGACCCCCTAAATCCAACCAGCTCTCTGTGATCTCCATAGGAAACCACACAAAAGCTACCGGTAGGAAACTACCCTGTCCCCAAAACTGAAGCATGACGGTCAGAGCATCGACACTACTCCTACACTAATCCCATCTCGAGTAAGTCGCTCGGTGGCCAGCGGGGTCGACCACCCCTGAACCGTAGTCCTCCTGATCAAGCTTCTTCAACCTAGTTTCCCCTGAAGGGTGAACCATCGTGAACCGGTCCGCCATACTCAACTGACAATGGCGTAGTCCGCCCAAACACACACAGAAGACGCGAGGGTCAACTCCAAAGAATTATATAAATAATAAAACCAGATATATAGGGTAATAATTATTTAGCCTCTCAGGCTTATACGTTTAGGGATAACATCCTAGGGTTGCATATATCACAATGAATATAAAGATCATAATAACAATTAGCATGCCTCAAGTAGGATAAACAGGTACCAATCACACTCAGCAACTAAGTCAGCATGTATGTTGCATGAAATGCAATGCTGGGTAACAAAATGCATTCCGGAAGAAGGATGGACATCAACGAGACGGCCCTAACACCAGCCACGGTGGGTACCTTCCTGCTCGCGTGTCTCTTACACCACACAAAAGTAGTCAGATCAGCAGTGAACCCGTAGGTCTGCCATTCCGTCTGCTACTGAGGACCACCGTAGTGTCCTAAATATGGAAATCCGGGTCTTATGACCATTTTGGAATCCACCGAGGTCCGGTAATCCGCCGTGTATTAACCTCAAAATGAGTGCATGAATGCAAGTGATTAGCCAAACAACGTCTCCGACCTCACTCGACACGTCGTCACATGTTCTAGCTAACTTATTGTCTCTAAAAAGCCTACCCTAAGGCAAACGTCGATTCTGCGACAAAATGAATTAATCAAAAGAAGAAGAATGTACTTGGGAACTCATGGTTCCCGGCTAAACTTTAGATAGCCAATCAATAAACTGCTCATCGAGCGAAAAGGTACCGAAGTACTTGGAAACTTATAGTCTCCGGCTAAACTTTAGATAGCCAAACAATAACCTGCTCAACGAGCGAAAAGGTACCGAAGTACTTGGAAACTTATAGTCTCCGGCTAAACTTTAGATAGCCAAACAATAAACTGCTCATCGAGCGAAAGAGTATAAGCATACTCGGAAACTTGTAAGTTTCCTCAAGACTTGGACTCGACGACACTTCTCATATCTTCAAGACTAATATTCAGGCTCTAAGCTCTTATCTAAATGTTGTTATCATTTGTTCAAGGGGTTTAGAGATTGATTAATGTCTTATGAATTTTCTTTGAGAAAATAGATTTCGTTTAGTCTTATGATACTTCCTATGAGTTTCAGGGATCCCATAATCCCAATTAATTTCTGAGAAGGTCTCGATCCATTAAAATATAACAAGGTCCGAACTTCGTTCGTCCTTTCAAAACTCTCTCAAAATCTCATAAAAATTCGGCATGACTTGCCCGTAATCCTCACTTTCCAGAAACATAGGCACGAGTGGAATAACATCAATGAAACAGCTCAACCAATAGGCATAAACAGCATATTCCAACACATCCTAAGTTAACCATGTAGCACATAGCATGTGAATCATTTAGCACACAATATCATGGCATCAAGTACTCAACAAGTTCGGCCGAAGCCTCAGAAATCATTTCAGACATTTAGCAATTAGGTGCATAACACATAAATCAAGTCGAATTTCATCGACACCTAAAGCATTATCTAGTAATTCAGAGAGTAGCCCTCACCTTAGCCAATTCTCATACTAACTGCAATTTCAATCCCAACACATCTTTGCTTTCCCGTGTCGGTTCGCTCCCTTTTATTCTTTAGCTTCGTCGTCATGCGCTCCCGTCATTCGTACCCTTCATGAGTACCCATAACGTAATTACTATTCGAGTTAACCTACTGACTTAAAGTCTAAACTATGACTTCAGGCATTTGACTCGAAGCGAACGTATGTTAAACCTAATCCCCATAATGGCTATAACCCATTAGGATAAAACTCAGAAATTCAGACAAGTCGTTGTAATAACAACAAAATAGTAACAATATTCAATACTTCAAAAAACTTTTGACTTAGTAAGTCGACTTTAAAACCAAATACTGATATCTTTAAAATAGAAAAGTATACATAACTAGTATTTACTCCTCTAGTTTTCCTTAGAGTTCTCAGTCTCTATTAGGATACTCATTGAGGTCTTTTCACAATATCATACAAATGAGTCTCTTTCAATTTAATTAATTACATAGCATCTCACAATAAATCTTTTCCTTTATTTTATACAATCACACACACACATAGAATAATACCTTTCTTTGAAATTCTATTTTGGTGCCACGAGAAATACTAGACATATAGTCACCTACATCATTTAATTAACAAGAGGATAAACTTTTATTTATAATTATTTAAACATTGAATCCCCAAAGGATTATACAACTAGAGCAATTAAGATGATTATCATTAAAATTGGAAGGAAACTTCATGTAAGGAAACTTCATGTAGGTGATAAAGGCGTAGAAATAATAATCTAGGAGAAGCTAGTCCCAAATTCAAACTCACTTTAGGCAAAAGCATTTCCAAACTCAACTTTAAAGGTATAGCTGTCCCAATTTTCGTGATACAAAATAGCTCACTAGAAATAAAGAAAATTTATAATTTTAAGTGTGGGAATCACAATAGAAAATTATTGTCAAAAACTTAAGTGATTCTAATTGCTTGACTTTTAAAACTGAGGTCTTCAATCAAAACCAAGAGTAATGAAAACGTGAACTAAAAGTTGCAAAGAACTATTCTTATTTTAATGTATTTTTGCTACATTCATCAATTGTTGTATTTTCACAAGTGCTATATCAAACTGTCTAGTGTCTAGGCAAGGCCATTATTTGTTAAAAGAGAATGATATTTTAAGTTAAAACTAGATGACCCCAAAAAGGAGTATTAGTCATTGTACATTAGCATATTAGGTAACTAGAAATAATGGCTAACGAAATTGGAGTTGAAATACATCAAAATTGGGGAGGATGGTCCAACAAACTACAAGGCTTACGTGAGAGACCATTTTGACAGAAAAAGTCCAGTGAAAAATCCAAATTCTATTTAACAAGGGACAGCCCTAAATAACCATGAATCATGGCAAAATTACACAAAGGATTGAAATTTTTAATTATTTATTTTCAATATAACTCCATTGATCTCATCAGCCAAAATAACCTAAGTGTAACCTTCAAAACATTTACTTCAACTTTAACATATGGTTTTATTTTTAGAATAACAATACCAATATAGACACCAACAATATCATTTTCCATCATAACTAATTAATACAAGGATAAGCCCAAAATACTACCACTATATTTTTTTTTTCTATTAACATATAATTTCTAAACACAGTGTTCAAATCTTTCTCCTTCTACCTCAAGTCTCATGGTCCTGGGACTGAGCTTCACTTCTTCCTCTGGTCTGGTCTAGTCGTGCTCTCCCCTTCCTCCAGTGGCCATTGAAACTGAAAATATAGGCACATAACTCAGAGAATGGAACTCAGGATATGAACAAGAGAAAAGCTAGGGTTTTAAAAAGGGAAATTTGAAATAGATAAGAATAATCACCTATTAATGATGATTGAGCCTTGGATTCAGGAAGAGGAGGTTGAGAGCTTAAAGAAATTGGCCTCCTTTCTCAGAACAAAGCTCGCCGGAGAAGACGGCGGCGCGGCGGTCGCCGGAGTCACGGTGGCCGATCATCGAATCGATGAAGGGGTTTGGTTGCGGTTGATGAGAGGAGTTCAGTGCTGGCGTTGGTTTCTCCAAAAACTTAATGGTTCGCCGGAGATCGGAGGAAAAAGGTGGCGGCTAGGGTTTTGGTGGTGGCTCTCATGGAGAGGAAAAACAGAACATGGACAGTGGTGGTTGCTGCGTGAAGGAGGCATAGAGGTGGTGGTGCTCGCGGTTTTGGCTCGTGGTGGTGTTGTTGTTCCAGACATGTTGGGAAGAAGAAAATGGTGAGGAGGAAGAAGAGAAGTTGCAGACAAGCTTCAGAGAAAGTGTTCTGCAGCTTTTGTTTTTGAGAGAAAGAAATCAGAATAATAAAAGAAAGAGAGATATTTTTCTTTTGTGGGAGAAAGAGGGAGAGAATCGTGAGTGAGAAGGGAGAGTGTGGAGTGAGGAAGAGAAAAGTCTGAATGGGTGGATGTGGGGCCCTTGGAGAGAGAGATTGGGAAAGGAAAAATAAATTGGATGAGTAAAGAGAGAGAGTGGAAACGGTTGGAGAGTGAATGAGGGAAGAGAGGAAAAGTCAAACTGATTGAGGTGGGGACCACGAAGAGAGAGAAAGTGTTAGTGGAAATTTGAATGAAAGGATAAGTGGTTAAGAAAAGAATAAAGAATATTCTTTGGTGATAGGCTAACATAGGTAATTATAAAAATGTGACATGTTAGAGCATGTCATTTCTATAAGAGAAAGAGATAATTAAATAGTATAAATTCCTAAGATTAAAATGAAATAACACACGAAAATAATTCTAATTTTATTTTTGTATTTAAATAAACCTCTATAAGATTGAAATATTGAAATTAATTATCTTAATAAATTTCCTCAAATCGCGATTAGATTCGAGTCAAGAAAATATTATAAAAATACTACAATATAAATGCGCGATTAAATAACTATAAGGAAAATATTCCTTAAGGTATTTCTCGTCGTCGTGACGCGTATAATATTTCAATCATAATTAATTAATAAATAATACGCGTTGCCGTGAATTAAGGAGTTAAATAAATAAATAGTCTATCTAATTATGGATCTTACAGGTTTTCGATGGTCTCTCCCTCGGGGGGGATCAGGTTTGAGTTGGAGGACCGTACTGACGAGCGTGGACGTCTGACGAAAGGAGTTTTACGACGCATGGAGCTGAGCTTCAACTTGCCGTCTTCAGTTCGCTGTGGACTCGGTTATGTGAGCAGTGAAGGGAGGGTAGGTTTAGGCAGGCGTCATATTTTGTGTAGAGCTCTGATTCGTCTTACTTTTGGGACAGGGTAGGTTTCCGACGCATGGCTTTTGTGTGGTTCTCTTACTGAGGGATCACAGTGAGTCAGTTGGACCATAGGGGTCTTTGCTTAGGCCATTTTGAGGCCGACTTTCTCCTAGTGGGTTGTAATTATAAACTTTCACACTTAAACTTCTGGGTCTGTATATATTTGCCTGCGGGCTTACTACCTTGGGAGTCACTGTGAGTGCGCGTGACGTGTAAGTACAGCTGAGGCTGTACATGTTTATATTTGATGTATATTGGTTAGTTTAGTGGTTGGGTTTTGGCTTTACTTCCTTATCGCTTTGATTTAAAGGAAAGAAAAAAAAAAAGTACCTGTTTTCCGCGTAAAGTTTATTCTTGGTTACTAAAGTGACACCTGGAAATCGGGGTGTTACAGTGCCAAGGTGGGCATGGCAACTTACCTGCTGCTCGGTGATGCTGAGTACTGGTG
Source organism: Lotus japonicus (assembly GCF_012489685.1). Taxonomy (NCBI): domain Eukaryota; kingdom Viridiplantae; phylum Streptophyta; class Magnoliopsida; order Fabales; family Fabaceae; genus Lotus; species Lotus japonicus. Next base: position 25,541,006 of record NC_080046.1, read on the forward strand.
GAAGGGCACCAGGGGAATCATGGAAGCCAACCATGAAGAGATTAACTGGAACTCTTTCCGGACCGCGTTTTTGGAAAAGTACTTTCCAACAAGTGCCCGGGATGAGAGGGAAGCGCAGTTTTTGACAGTCCGTCAGGGAGGTATGTCAGTACCGGAATTTGCTTCGAAGCTGGAATCTTTGGCGAAGCATTTCCAATTCTTTAATGATCACGTGGATGAGCGCTACATGTGCAAGCGCTTCGTTAATGGACTGAGGCCGGATATTGAGGACTCAGTGAGGCCATTAGGAATCATGCGCTTTCAGTCGTTGGTGGAGAAAGCCACAGAAGTGGAGCTGATGAAAAATAGGAGGTTGAACCGTGCTGGAGCTGGAGGGCTGATGAGATCAGGTTCTCAAAATTTTCGAGACAAAGGAAAATTTCAGAGCGGGAGGCCATATCAGCGCCCTGCAGAAAAAGGGTTTACTTCAGGATCTTACAGACCCATGACGGGTACTGCTGGTGGTTCTGGAGATCGGACTTTGAACAGGGAGATGACCTGTTTCAGATGTGGAAAGCCGGGGCACTATGTTAATGCTTGTCCCGACACGAGGCCCAAATGCTTTAATTGTAACAGAATGGGGCATAATGCCGGTCAGTGCAGAGCACCCAAGACGGAGCCAACCCTGAACACTGCTCGTGGAAAGCGTCCTGCTACTAAGGCAAGAGTCTACACCATGGACGGTGAGAGAGCTGAGGGGTTTGTCAGAGGAGAGCGCAAGAACGATGGTAACTTTCTAACCATTCTTTCTCATTCTATTATAAAATGTTCCACTACTCTCGTAGCGTGTGCAAACACACCTAACTTACATATACTGTTTGAGCTTTAACCTTATAGTTAGTACATCTATTAAGACTTTACTCAGTTATTGCTCGTATTTTAACTATAGAAGTACACGAGGTTTAGGATAACATGCTAAGCCTAGGAAGTAGTCTTCCACCGATACGTTTAAACGGAAGTATATTGTGGAGCCGACACATGCTATTGAGCTGTGTGACAGTAAGTTGAAGGATGAGATGACGAAATGACTGGTTAAGTCCCTTGAGGTATAGTTATGATTTGATCTTCTAGAGGTTAGTGTTTAGGATTTCAATACGTCGAAATTGGTTTGAGTGAGGAATGTTTTGAGGACGAAGACGACAATAATGGATTATTGGATATTAAGAAGATGATTAGCTTATGAGTGGTCAATGAATGGATGATTAAGGAGATGAGTCTTGTCATGCACGAGGTATTAAGACTCAAGTCGAGTTTTAGACTTGAACGGTGGCTAAGTAGAAGATTGATTTCATGGTGCGAGTGATGATGATCACGAAGTTAGAAGTAACGTTAATGGACTACTAGATTCCAAGGCAATAGTTTGACTAGGAGTTATCAAGCGACCGAGTTGAGTTTGGATCATGAGTGAATATCACGAGGACAAGTTGAGCATTCACTCCGGAACACAGAGAAGTACCGAGCTTCTAATCAGTAATTTGGACGAACAAAAGCAAAGGAGCAAGTGGTTAAGGTTGTGCGATTGCACGAATGCCAACAAATAGTATTTCCAACGGAGACCCGACGCAAGTGGTCGAACCGGACAACAGAGAGTTAGAAGACGATATGTCTTTTGAGACGTCGTCAGTCAACATTGGGACTAGAAGAGTGAAACGATCGAAGGGAAAGCAGAGTGCTTTAGTGAAAGTTATTTGGAACAAAGACACCGGTGATGCGACATAGGAGCTGAAGGAGAAGATTCAAGCACAGTATCCAGAACTTTTTACTGACCCTTAAGTTTCGAGGACGAAACTTTCTTTTTGGAGGGTAGTAATGTAAGACCCAAGTTTTTAAGCTTATGCCAAGTAAATAGAATCCTATTCACGATTAGGGTTGATATATCGTGAAGGGAATCCTGAACTAGAGTTTACCAAATGAAATAAATTTATGAAGGAGGAAGTTCAGGAAAAGTCAAAGGATTGTATCGAAGTCGATTTAAGTTATAGCACGACTAATATTCGCCTTAAAACCTAGGACAAGAATCTTAGGAAATAACACTAAGTTCCACCCTTGGAACACTGTGGGATTTTAGTCCAAAAATCTTCAGAGAAATGTTAGAACTTCTCTTTTTCCATATATCACAATCGTTTCGAGGTGAAACTCTAGGATCTACGAACGTCCGATTCCAATCATCGGAAGTTTGCCGAAACCGAATCCCTGGTATTTCAAAACCCTAGAATTTTCCGACAATGAAGACTTTTTCTACACGCGTACACCCATTTCTCTTGATGATTTCAATCTTTCTTCAGAAGGAAGTTTTCCATTCCGACATTCGATGCAAAAAGCAAATTATCGGGTAAAATAGTTTTACACCGACTATGCATTAGTTGCCAAAAATACAAGGAGACATCTTTTAAGTTTTGGAATTCTTTTACCAAAACATATCTTAGAATTCACGGAGAATGACGCCGGAAAAATCAGATTCGCGAAACTTTCATTTTCCCGCGAATTTCCATCTTCTATATATAGCAAGCAAGTGAGAAAAAAACACAAAACTCCTCCATTTTCTCTCCTCAAGGCCGCGAGCTTCACCAAGGAAGAAGGAAGAAGAATTTTCTTCATTACTTGCTTGATCGTTGATCCGTTAGTTGCTGCTTCAAGGTTTCGAGGTATAGTCGCTAATCCTTACCTCTGATCGCTTTTTCCATAGCTTTTCTGTAGACTTTTCTGAGCTGATAGTTTATGGGTTTTTGCAAAACTATCCCGAATCTTTCATTTCTAATTCTAAACCTCTTCTTTATGTGCCCAAGATCACTTCTGCCGGATTAGATTTTCCGTTATGTCGCCGGAATTCCGCCGGAATCAATTTTAGCCTAAAATACCCATTTTTGGAGTTTTTGGAGTAAAGCTTCAACCTTTAGGCTGAAAACTATCGCCTTAGCTTAGTGCTAGTAGGATTAGTTGTCATATACGTCGTTGGTGACGTCCCTGCAAAATTTGGTTTTTGGGATTTCAGTTTTGAAATTTCTAAGTTAAAAATCATGACCAAAATACCCCTGCGCAGTTTTTGATCCGATAATTTTTCCGAGTTCAGAATAACCTTAGTTACGGCTAATGATAGCATAGGAACCAAGTTTGATCGAAGAAAAATCGAGTCTCCTAATTGTGAAAAGTGGCCGAACCTATTAAGGGGGAGGAGGAAAAATTTCCTTTTCCGAAAACTTGTCTTTCGCGCTAGATTATCGTACCTTAGAGTATAGATTCCTTCGAGTAACCTTAGTAAGTATCGATAGCTTAGTTTTCGATAGATTCTTATAGTATTTCTGTGATTTTGCTTTAAAGGAACTTTTGAGGAATTTCCTGAGGAGCAACGATTTGCTTGTGAGGAAGAGTTTGAAGTTCACCCTGGAGAATCTACAGGTGAGGGCTTCTCACTGAATCTTTAGTTAATGCTTAGGGTCGATGCTTTCGACATTGATTTACTGTTTATGCACTTGTTTGTGTTTGATTGGAAAAATGTTTTCTGAGGCTTCGGCTGACAATGTAGATAATTCATCTACTGAATGTTTTTGAGAGTGAATTACATGCTATGTGCTATGTGGGTAATTTAGGATGTGTGATGCATGCCTTATATGCTAAGTGCTATGTGGTTATTGCTTAATATGTTGATATATGACATGTTGATTGACTGTGGTGATGTAATTATGCTTTTGCAATGAAATCTGAGATTCTGTATAGTGAGAATAGCGGGCAGGTCATGCCGATTTTATTTTGAGAGTTCTGAGAAAGTTTGATAGGACGAATGAGATTCGGACCTTGTGGTGGTGTTTCATGGATCGAGACATTCTCTGGTATCATTTGGGGATTAGGAGATCCCGAGAACTTATAGGATTTGCGATAAGACTAAAAAGGATATTATTTTGAAAAGAAAACTCATAAGACATTAAACAACCTCTAAATCTTCAATTAATGATAATAAACTCGAAAGGAAGCTTCGGATGCAAATCCTAGTCTTTGGAAAACGAGAAATGTCGTCGGATCCAATCGTTGAGGAAGCTGAGAAGTGTTGAGTATGTTGATGCTCTTGTGCTGTTGGAGTAGCTATGCGTTGTTGGGCTATCCTGGGGATAAGTCCGGGAAACCGTTAGTTTCCGAGAGTGTAATACTCTGTGCTCGTTGAGCAGTTGTGACCATCGGATTGAGATGAGTCGGATGATTTGGAGATCATCATGAGTTACTATGTTGATGTGAAGAAGTGCCTTTTGTCGCAGAATCGACTTTACCTTAGGGTAAGCTTTTAGAGACATTAATTTAGCTAGAACACGTGGCGACGTGTCGAGTGAGGTCGGAGACGTTGTTTGGCTAATCACTGCATTGCATGCACACATTAAGTGGTTTAAACACGGCGAGATACCGGACCACGGCGGATTCCAAAATTGGTTATAAGACCAGGATTTCCGCGTAAGAGCACTGCTAGGTGACTCTTAGTAGCAGACCGAAATGGCAGACCTACGGGTTATGGCTGATCTGGCTACCTTGGTTTGGTGTAAGAGACACGCGGGCAGAATGGTCCCACCGTTGCTGGTGCTAGGATTGATCCGGTTGATGTCCATCCCAGAGGCACGCGAGCAGAAATGGTCCCACCGTTGCTGGTGCTAGGATTGACTCGTTTGATGTCCATACCTTGTTTGGTGTAAGAGGCACGCGGGCAGAATGGTCCCACCGTTGCTGGTGCTAGGATTGATCCGTTTGATGTCCATCCGTTTCCGGAATGCATTTGGTTAACTGGGTTAACCGCCATATCATCTCATGCAACATGCATTCTGACTTAGTTGATGAGTGTGTTTGATACTTGTTAGTTCTACTTGAGGCATGCTAACTGTGATTTACTGTCGTTTATATGTTGTGGAATATGCAACCCTAGGATGTTATCCCTAGTTATAAGCCTAAGTGGCTATCTATTACTTGTACCTATTGGGTTTATTATCTACATAGTTCTTTAGAGTTGACCCTCGCGTCTTCTGTGTGTGTTTTGGCGGACAACGCCTTTTGTCAGATGTCCATTGCGGATTGGTTCACAATGGTCCACCCTTCGGGGGGGATCAGATATGAGATGATCGATCAGGACGACCCCAGGTCGTGGGTGGTTGACCCCGCGAGCCATCGAGCGACGTATTCGGGGCGATTCATGGAGGACCATGTGGATAGTGGAGGACTCTTGAGGTCAGGAGTGTTGAGGAGATGCTCTATCAGCTTCAACTTGCCACCGGGCGTTCACTGTGGGCCAGGATTTTGGAGTAGCACCGCCGCCACCGTCATCTTCAGGGGACGAGGATCCCTCAGAGGAGATTCCAGTGGGAGTGCCTTCGGCAGGGTCTAGTGCACCCACCGTTGCGATCATAGATGATCAGGGTTCAGGCCCTAAGGCCGTGAGTCTAGCATCGGAGCGCAGTGCGGTTGCGAGGGGAGGACGGATAGGGATGGTAGACTTAGTTGTTCTGGATTCTGATTCAGACGACGATCATGCTAGCACATAGCTTTGAGTGTTGGTATGAGCTCCTCGAGTTAGGATTAGTGTAGGAGTAGAGTCTTAGCTCTAACAGTCATTCCTTCATTTGCTTCTTTGGGGGACAGGGTAGTTCCGCCTATAGCTTTTTGTGTGGTTTCCTTACGGGAATCACAGAGAGTTGGTTGGACTTAGGAGGTCTTATTTTCAGACCATTGGGTCAGCTTATTCTCAGTTTTGAGGGATAGTGTTGTGGACACTTACCTTTATATTTGGCTTGTACATATTGCCTACGGGCGTTACATCTTTCTCTTTCCGTCACTGGAGGTTTACTCGTGACGAGGTTGCTACTACAGCGGGGGCTGCTATATTTATATTGTACATTAGTTCTGATTATTGTTATTGTTGGGTTTATCTATTTCAGTCTCGTCTTAGTTATTATCAAAAAAAAAATGTTCACGTTTTTCCGCATTAAGTTTACTTTTGGTTACTAAAGTGACGCCACCGAAATCGGGGTGTTACATTGATTGAGTGTGAAGCTTACCCGTTTCTAACTTGCTTTATATAAGCTTCATTTGCGTCTTGGAAGTTATTGCTCCTGCAGTTTCTCGAGGATAAGTCCTTGGTAACTGAAGTTCTCTTTACTCCCCTGGCCGGTGGTAAACGTTCTTCTCTTGCCTTAACTCCTTTCTTTAATTCGCCTAACTCTCATTCATGCATCGTTTATTTTCTCCGTTTTCTTAAACTTAGACCTTCTCTAAGGGGGAGTACCTTGTACTTCACGCTAAGTTTTTCACACCCCAAGCTTTTTGCTTATGACAAAAAGGGGGAGTAAACCCAGTTTTTGATGTGTAAGATGTGTTAGTGTGATTTATTTTTTTCTTTGGGAGAATTTAAGAGTTCCACCTTTATGACCATAGATGTGTCGTGGGGCAAATACAAGGAATACATTTCACTTCTTTTGAAGTGATTATTTTTTACTCTGATATATAGTTGACTCTGATACCACTTATCGTTGACTCTGAATACTTATGCGCTCTGATTATTCTATCTCATCTATGTCATGCGACTTCACTCTGAACTCTTATATTTTTATTTAGCTCAGAATCTAGACATTTCTAACGTTTTCATTAAGTCTTAGATTCAGGGGAAGCTATGCTCAGAATCAAGCTGTGACTTGGATTCAGATTGAGCAAGATAAACTATTCACATCAGGATAAGTCTGATTCTCTATCCCTAAACTCTGAGTGAATTCAGTTTATTGTTTAAGAATTGTTCATCAAAAATCTTGGTTTTGTCATCATCAAAAAGGAGGAGATTGTAAGATCAAGTTTTGATCTAGTAGTACAACTCTTATGTTTTGATGATTACAAGTTAACTTTTGAGTATGAACAATTATGGTACTCTAACGCGTTTTTCTGAGTGTGTTGTTTATAGGCTCTGACCTCAATTCCATCTCACACAAATCAGAAGCACTGTGCATAAAGAGTGACCCAAGCAACGCTTTCGCAACATCTATGTTCAGCATGAACAGTAGAAATGCTTCAGAAGATCTGAAGTTATACAAGCTCTGATAAGGACTCAGTCACTAGAAGTTCTGAAGATCCAGAAGTTCTGACAACCAAGCAACACTGAAGGTTCAGATGTTCTGATGGTGTGGGAGACTCTGAACATCTAGAAGCTGAATAGTGGAAACTCTGATGTCCAGAAGTAAGAAACTCTGAAGACCATGTACTTCCCTCTGAGTTCAGAATCAGAAGATACAATGGTCAGAGGATCTGGGCTTTCCCTCTGACTCTGATCAACCGGCTTCACAAGTTCCAACATGAAGCATTCCCCTGATCAGAAGTCTCCTAGGTTTAAAGGTCAAGTCGTTATCCAAGTACAAAAGCAACTGTACCTTCCCGACGACCTACCTAACAGTCTCAGACACAGCAGAAGCTGGAATTTCCAGAACTGCCCTCCAACGGTAGCATTTTCATGCAGCGTTCAAACCCTAATCCTTGGAGTATAAATAGAGGCTGAAGTTTGAAAGATGCGGTTGGAAGAATTTACACAAGCACAAGCTATATTCAAAAACCTCCGAGCATTCTTTCATCTGAAATTAATTGTGTTTACTATTAGCTTTTTAGAAGCAAATCTCTTGTAAACATTCTTTGATAAACAGTTTGTTTAGTTCCTTTAGGAGATCAAGGTTGATCGGATCCTAGAGAAGACTAAGAGAGTGAATCTTAGTGTGAGCTAAGTCAGTGTAATTGTTAGTCACTTGTAGGTTTCAAGTGCAGTTGTAACACTTTACCTGATTAGTGGATTGCCTTCATTCTAAGAAGGAAGAAATCACCTTAACGGGTGGACTGGAGTAGCTTGAGTGATTTATCAAGTGAACCAGGATAAAATCCTTGTGTGCTTTTCTATCTCTCATCTTTAGCACTTAGTTCTCGAAAAGATTTGTTAAAATCTTTAAGGTGGAAGTTTTATCTTGAAAACGTTATTCAAACCCCCCCTTTCTACCGTTTTTCATACCTTCACACAAATAGTACCAGTACCAACAATTTTACCCTTTTCGTTGCCACCAAAGCCAACTTCACCTCCAGGCTTAAGTTTTAGCTCTTGGAACATACGCCTTTCTCCCGTCATGTGACGCGAGCATCCACTGTCCAGATACCATGACTGGTGTTTCAGTGGAGCTATCAAGGATATCTGCAACATAGATAATCTTATCCTTAGGTACCCATTTTCTGGGTCCTCTCTTGTTAGTTACCCCAGAGGTTCTGGTCACCTTGGGTTTCTCAACATGATAATGTAAAGGAATGTTTGCATGATATTTAGACATGGAGAAAGATCCCTTTTTAAGAGGAGGTTTAACAACTTCAGCAGGTACAGGGTTAGGCAATATGGTACCAGAGGGAACAAAGCATTCATACAAGGATTTAGCTTTAGGTACAGAAGGCTCATTTCTAATTGGTTTAGAATACCCAATGCCACGCATTCCATTTCTGCTTACGCCATAGATCAATGAAGCCATCAGGCTTCTATCTACGCTTTTAGCCAGGAATCTTTGAAAATACTTTTCATACTTAGATTCATGCTTACTATCAGAGGCATCGCAGGCAATAACTTCTTCTAACTTAGCAATTTGGTTTTTAAGCACAGAGTTAGAATTAACTAAAGCATGGTTATCATTTTTCAAATCAGATATGATTTTCTCATGTTCAGAAGGAGTTTTAGAAACAGCAGATAAGTTCTTTTTCAGCTTCTTATGCTTAGACAACAAAGAGTTATACTTATCCATAATATCAGACAAAGCATGTTTCAGTTCAGAGGTAGAGAAAGAAGCGAATACCTCATTTTCATCGTCTGACTTAAGATCTCCTTCTGATTCTGAGTCAGAGTCAACAGCTTCCTTTGACTCTGCTCCTTTGTCTTTGACAATGGCCATGAGTCCTTGGACTTCACCATCAGAGTCAACATCCTCTGACTCTGATACATCAAAAGTCACCATCAGACTTTTCTTGGTCTTGAAGTGCTTCTTTGGCTTTTTGTCCTTCTTCAGTTTTGGACAGTCACTTTTGTAGTGCCCAGATTCTTTGCACTCAAAGCATGTGACTTCCTTAAGTGAGGACTTCTTCTGACCAGAGGATTCAGACTTTCCTTTGGCCTTTCCAGAGCCTTTGTACTTGCTCTGCCTATGCTTCCAGATTCGGTTGAGTCTTTTAGAGATCATAGTCAGCTCATCTTCATCAGAATCTTCTGATGCTTCTTCAGATTCTTCTTCTTCAGCTTGAAGAGCTTTTGACTTCTCTGCTTTAGCCTTCTCAGATTTGGATTTTAAGGCTATGGACTTCTTCCTCAGATCTTGCATCTCTGAGCGCTTCAGCTCATGGCACTTCAGTATGCTGATGAGTTCTTCTAGACTCATATGCTCAACATCTCTTGTGAGCTCTATTGAAGTTACCAAGGGCATCCAGCTTTCAGGAAGACATTCAATGACCCTTATGACATGATCTTTTGTTGTGTAGCTCTTGTTGAGAGGTCGAATTCCAGCTACAAGCAACTGAAATCTGGAAAACATTTCTTCAATGGACTCGTTTGGCTCCATGACGAAGGATTCATACTTTTGGATCAAAGACAACGCCTTTGATTCTTTGACTTTCTTGTTTCCTTCATGAGACATCTTCAAGGATACAAAGATGCCCTTTGCAAACTCACGATCTGTAATCTTCTGGTACTCTTCATAAGAGATAGCACTTAGAAGAATTGCTCTAGCTTTGTGATGTTGTGAGTAGAGCTTCTTTTGATCTGCAGTCATCTCTGACCTTGGGATCTTCTTGCCTTCTGCATCAACTGGACGCTCGTAGCCATCCACAATAATATCCCAGAGATCTGCATCGAAACCCAGAAAGAAACTTTCCAGTCTATCTTTCCAATATTCGAACCTTTGACCGTCGAACATGGGAGGCTTTGCATTGTAACCATCTCTTTGAGTTTCACTGGTGGTGGCAGCCATTGTTTTTCACACCAGCCCGGATCACTGAACACTGTTAGGTGTGGTAATCAGAACTTGCGCTCTGATACCAATTGAAGGTATGAAAAACGGTAGAAAGGGGGGGTTTGAATAACGTTTTCAAGTTAAAACTTCCACCTTAAAGATTTTAGTAAATCTTTCGAGAACTTAAGTGCTAAAGATAAGAGACAGAAAAGCACACAAGGATTTTTATCCTGGTTCAGTTGATAAATCCCTCAAGCTAATCCAGTCCACCCGTCAAGGTGATTTCTTCCTTCTTAGAATGAAGGCAATCCACTAATCAGGTAATGTGTTACAACTGCACTTGAAACCTACAAGTGACTAACAATTACACTGACTTAGCTCTTACTAAGATTCACTCTCTTAGTCTTCTCTAGGATCCGATCAACCTTGATCTCCTAAAGGAACTAAACAAACTGTTTAACAAAGAATGTTTACAAGAGATTTGCTTCTGAAAAGCTAATAGTAAACATAATGAATTTCAGATGAAAGAATGCTTGGAGGTTTTTGAATATAGCTTGTGCTTGTGTAAATTCTTCCCACCGCATCTTTCAAACTTCAGCCTCTATTTATACTCCAAGGATTAGGGTTTGAACGCTGCATGGAAATGCTACCGTTGGAGGGCAGTTCTGGAAATTCCAGCTTCTGCTGTGGCTCAGAACGTTAGGTAGGTCGTCAGGATAGTACAGTTGCTTTTGTACTTGGATAGTGACTTGACCCTTAAACATAGGAGACTTCTGATCAGGGGAATGCTTCATGTTGGAACTTGTGAAGCCGATTGATCAGAGTCAGAGGGAAAGCACAGATCCTCTGACCGTTGTATCTTCTGATTCTGAACTCAGAGGGAAGTGCATGGTCTTCAGAGTTTCTTGCTTCTGGACATCAGAGTTTCCACTATTCAGCTTCTGGATCTTCAGAGTCTTCTACACCATCAGAACATCTGAACCTTCAGTGTTGCTTGGTTATCAGAACTTCCGGATCTTCAGAACTTCTAGTGGCTGAGTCCTTATCAGAGCTTGTATAACTTCAGATCTTCTGAAGCTTTTCTACTGTTCATGGTGAACATAGATGTAAGACCCAAGATTTTAAGCTTAGCATCAGTGGAAGAGATTTCCATTTACGATTAGGGTTGATGTATTGTGAAGGGAAACCTGAACTAGAGTTTACCAAATGAAATAAATTTATGAAGGAGAAAGTTCAGGAAAAGTCAAAGGATCGTATCGAAGTCGATAAAAGTTATAGCACGATCGTTATACGCTTAAACCTAGGTCAGAAACCCTAATATATAGCTAATTTTCATTTATAGGCACGACGGAAGTTAATTCCAAAAATCTTCAGAGAAATGTTAGAACTTCTCTTTTTCCATATATCACAATCGTTTCGAGGCGAAACTCTAGGATCTACGAACGTCCGATTCCAATCATCGGAAGTTTGCCGAAACCGAATCCCTGGTATTTCAAAACCCTAGAATTTCTCGACAATGAAGACTTTATCTATTCAGAGCTTCAAATGGATATTCTACACGCGTACACCCATTTCTCTTGATGATTTCAATCTTTCTTCAGAAGGAAGTTTTCCATTCCGACATTCGATGCAAAAAGCAACTTATTGGGTAAAATAGTTTTACACCGACTTTGCACCGACTTTGCATTAGTTGCCAAAAATACAAGGAGACATCTTCTTAGCTTAGGAATTCCTTTGCCAAAACCTATCTTAGAATTCATGGAGAATGATGCCGGAAAAATCAGATTCGCGAAACTTTCATTTTCCCGCGAATTACCATTTTCTATATATAGCAAGCAAGTGAGAAGAAAACACAAAACTCCTCCATTTTTCCCTCTCAAGGCCGCGAGTTCATCAAGGAAGAAGGAGAAGAAGATTTTGTTCAATCCTTGCTTGATCGTTGATTAATCAGTTGCTGCTTCAAGGTTTCGAGGTATAGTCGCTAATCCTTACCTCGGATCGCTTTTTCCATAGCTTTTCTGTAGAGTTTTCTGAGCGGATAGTTTATGGGTTTTTGCAAAACTATCCTGAATCTTTCATTTCTGATTCTAAACCTCTTCCTTATGCGCCCAAGATCACTTCTGCCGGGTTAGATTTTCCGTTATGTCGCCGGAATTCCGCCGGAATCAATTTGAGCCTAAAATACCCATTTTTGGAGTTTTTGAGGTAAAGCTTCAACCTTTAGGCTAAAAACTATCGCCTTAGCTTAGTGCTAGTAGGATTAGTTGTCATAAACGTCGTTGGTGACGTCCCTGCAAAATTTTATTTTTGGGATTTCAGTTTTGAAAATCCTAAGTTAAAAATCATGACCAAAATACCCCTGCGACAGTTTTCGATCCGATAATTTTTCCGAGTTCAGAATACCCTTAGTTACGGCTTATGAAAGCATAGGAACCAAGTTTGATTGTAACACCCCGATTTCGGTGGCGTCACTTTAGTAACCAAAAGTAAACTTAAAGCGGAAAAACGTGAATATTTTTTTTTTTCGATAATAACTAAGACAAGACTGAAATAGATAAAACCCAAATGCGAAACGCAATAAAACTAATATACAAAATATATAACAGCCCCCGCTGTAAGTAGCAACCTCGTCACGAGTGAACCTCCAGTGACGGGTAATAGAAGAGTAGCGCCCGTAGGCAAAAGTACAAACCAAAAGAAAAGGTTAAGTGTCCGCAACACTATCCCTCAAAACTGAGAATAAGCTGGCCCATCGGCCTGAAACAAGACCTCCTAAGTCCAACCAACTCTCTGTGATTCTCGAAAAGAACCACACGAAAGCTATAGGTGGGAAACTACCCTGTCCCAAAAGAAACAAATGATGTTCAGAGCTAAGACTCTACTCCTACACTAATCCCATCTCGAGGAGCTCACACCAGCACTAAGACCTACATGCTAGCGTGGTCGTCGCCCAAATCTGAATTCAGAACGACCTAGTCTAAGTACACCATCCGTCCTCCTCTCACTACCGCGATACGCTCCAGTTTCTGCATCTCAACCCTAGTTCCTCCCGAAGGATGAACCATCATGGATCAGCCCGCCAAAGACATCTGACAAAGGGCGTTTGTTCGCCAAAGCACACACAGAAGACGCGAGGGTCAACTCCAAAGAATTATGTAAATAATAGCACCAATAAATATAAATGAGATAATAGCCACTTAGGCTTATAACTAGGGATAACATCCTAGGGTTGCATACTTCCACAAAGAATATAACGACTGTAAATCACAGTTAACATGCATCAAGTAGAACTACAAGTATCAAACACACTCATCATGTAGTCAGATCAGCATAAAACCCGAATAACGTCACTCTGCTTGGCGACGGAACAAACCGACAAAGTCACTCTGCTTGGCGACGGAACAAAACCACAACGTCACTCTGCTTGGCGACGGAACAAAACCACAACGTCACTCTGCTTGGCGACGGGACAAAACCACAACGTCACTCTGCTTGGCGACGGGACAAACCAAAGGTATTGCCACTTATAGGCTGGGCACCTCGAGACGGTCGTAACACTAGCCTCGTGTTTAACCATTTCTGCTCGGGCGTCACTTATCGCCTTTGGCTATAGTCAAGACGGTACAAACTCTACATGGTCTGACCATTTCTGCTTGCTATGCCGAACATCAACAGGCACGATACAACTCTACATGGATGATCGTTACCTCCTGTTGTGCCAGGTATAGTCAGGACCGATCCAACTCTGCATGGCTGATCGTTACTTCCTGCTATACCGAAGTACTCTGCTTGGCACTTCATAACAACACATAGCTGCTCCAACAGCACAAGAGTATCAAATACTCGGGAACTATCAATTCCCCGGACTTATCCCCAGGATAGCCCAACAACATAGCTGCTCCCACAGCACAACAACAAACGCTGCTCCAACAGCCCGACATCAAACGCTGCTCCAACAGCACAACAACGACATACTCAACACTTGGATCTGACGACACTTCTCGTTTTCCAAAACTATGATTTTCATCCAAAGCCTCCTTTCGAGATTATTACCCTTACTTAAAGATTTAGAGGTTGTTTAATGTCTTATGAATTTTCTTTTCAAAATAATATCCTTTTTAGTCTTATCGCAATTCCTATAAGTTCTCGGGATCTTCGAATCCCCAAATGACTCCAGAGAATGTCTCGATCCATAAACCCTATACAAGGCCCGAACCTCGTTCGTCCTATCAAACTTTCTCAAAACTCTCAAAATAAAATCGGCATGACCTGCCCGCTATTCTCACCGTTCAGAATCTCAGATTTCCAGTGTAAAGCATATTTAAATCATCACAATCAACAACATGTCATATATCAAGAAATCTCAACATTAACACTTAGCACTTAGCATATAAAGCATGCACCACACATCCTAGATTACCCACATAGCACATAGCATGTAAGTCAATCTTCAAAAACATTCAGTAGATGAATCATCTACATTGTCAGCCGAAGCCTCAGAAAACATTTTCAATCACACACAATCTCAGTGCATAAACAGTAAACAATGTCGAAATATCGACCCTAAGCATTAACTAGAGATTCAGTGAGAAGCCCTCACCTGTAGGTTCTCCAGAATAATCAACTAGTGCTTCCTCGCACTCAAAGTGTTGTTCCTCAGGAAATTCCTCAAAAGTTCCTTTAAAACAAAATCACAGAAATACTATCAGAATCTATCGGAAACTAAGCTATCGATACTTACTAAGGTTACTCGAAGTAATCTATACTCTAAGGTACGATAATCTAGCGCGAAAGACAAGTTTTCGGAAAAAGGAAATTTCTTCCTCCCCCTTAATAGGGCTCGGCCACTTTGGCTAATTATGGGGCTCGATTTTTCTTCGATCAAACTTGGTTCCTATGCTTTCATAAGCCGTAACTAAGGGTATTCTGAACTCGGAAAAATTATCGGATCGAAAACTGTCGCAGGGGTATTTTGGTCATGATTTTTAACTTAGGATTTTCAAAACTGAAATCCCAAAAATAAAATTTTGCAGGGACGTCACCAACGACGTTTATGACAACTAATCCTACTAGCACTAAGCTAAGGCGATAGTTTTCAGCCTAAAGGTTGAAGCTTTACTCCAAAAACTCCAAAATGGGTATTTTAGGCTAAAATCGATTCCGGCGGAATTCCGGCGACATAACGGAAAATCTAATCCGGCAGAAGTGATCTTGGGCACATATAGAAGAGGTTTAGAATCAGAAATGAAAGATTCAGGATAGTTTTGCAAAAACCCATAAACTATCCACTCAGAAAACTCTACAGAAAAGCTATGGAAAAAGCGATCAGAGGTAAGGATTAGCGACTATACCTCGAAACCTTGAAGCAGCAACTGATTAATCAACGATCAAGCAAGAAATGAAGAAAATCTCTCCTCCTCCTCTCCTATGCAAACTCGCGGCCTCCTTGGGAAGAAATGGTGGAGTTTTGTGATTTCTTCTCACTTGCTTGCTATATATAGAAAATGGTAATTCGCGGGAAAATGAAAGTTTCGCGAATCTGATTTTTCCGGCATCATTCTCCATGAATTCTAAGATAGGTTTTGGCAAAGGAATTCCTAAGCTAAGAAGATGTCTCCTTGTATTTTTGGCAACTAATGCAAAGTCGGTGCAAAGTCGGTGTAAAACTATTTTACCCGATAAGTTGCTTTTTGCATCGAATGTCGGAATGGAAAACTTCCTTCTGAAGAAAGATTGAAATCATCAAGAGAAATGGGTGTACGCGTGTAGAATATCCATTTGAAGCTCTGAATAGATAAAGTCTTCATTGTCGAGAAATTCTAGGGTTTTGAAATACCAGGGATTCGGTTTCGGCAAACTTCCGATGATTGGAATCGGACGTTCGTAGATCCTAGAGTTTCGCCTCGAAACGATTGTGATATATGGAAAAAGAGAAGTTCTAACATTTCTCTGAAGATTTTTGGAATTAACTTCCGTCGTGCCTAAAAGTGAAAATCAGCTATATACTAGGGTTTCTGACCTAGGTTTAAGCGTATAACGATCGTGCTATAACTTAAATCGACTTCGATACAATCCTTAGACTTTTCCTGAACTTTCTCCTTCATACATTTATTTCATTTACTAAACTCTTGTTCAGGTTTCCCTTCGCCATGCATCAAACCTACTGGTGAATAAGAATTTATTCACTTGGTATAAACTGAAAAACTTGGGCCTTACATTGATCGAAGAAAAATCGAGCCCCATAATTACCTAAAGTGGTCGAGCCCTATTAAGGGGGAGGAGGAAAATTTCCTTTTCCGAAAACTTGTCTTTTCACGCTAGATTACTTCGTGTAACCTTAGTAAGTATCGATAGCTTAGTTTTCGCTAGAGTCTAATAGTATTTCTGTGATTTTGTTTTAAAGGAACTTTTGAGGAATTTCCTGAGGAACAACACTTTGATCGTGAGGAAGAGTTGGAAGTTAATCCTGGAGAACCTTCAGGTGAGGGCTTCTCACTGAATCTCTAGTTAATGTTTAGGGTCGATGTTTCGACATTGTTTACTGTTTATGCACTGAGATTGTGTGTGATTGAAAATGTTTTCTGAGGCTTCGGCTGACAATTTAGATGATTCATCTACTGAATGTTTTTGAAGATTGACTTACATGCTATGTGCTATGTGGGTAATCTAGGATGTGTGGTGTATGCTTTATATGCTAAGTGCTAAGTGTTAATGTTGAGATTTCTTGATATATGACATGTTGTTGATTGTGATGATTTAAATATGCTTTACACTGGAAATCTGAGATTCTGAATGGTGAGAATAGCGGGCAGGTCATGCCGATTTTATTTTGAGAGTTTTGAGAAAGTTTGATAGGACGAACGAGGTTCGGGCCTTAATTCTGTTTAGTGGATCGAGACATCCTCTGGAAGCGACTTGGGATTGGGAGATCCTGCAAATGTATAAGACTTGCGATAAGACAAAATGGAATCTATTTTATAAAAAAAATTCATCAGACCTTAAATAACCTCAAAATCTTTAAGTAATGATAATAACCTCGAAGGAAAGTATTGGAAGTCAAATCATGGTTTTGGAAAAGCGAGGAGTGTCGTCGGATCCAAGTGTTGAGGAGTTTGGTAAGTTCTGAGTATGTTGGTACTCCTTCGCTCGTTGAGCAGTTTGTTAGCCATCCAAGGGATGAGCCGAGAAGCTTCACTGAGGCGTGAGACCTTGTGAATGCGTGATACTCCACTGAGGCGTGAGACCTTGTGGAAAGCATGGATCTTCACTGAGGCGTGAGACCTCGTGAACAGCATGAAGCTTCACTGAGGCGTGAGACCTTGTGAATGCGGGATACTCCACTGAGGCGTGAGACCTTGTGGAAAGCATGGAACTCCACTGAGGCGTGAGACCTTGTGAGAGCATGAAACTTCACTGAAGCGTGAGACTTCGTGCAAGTGTGTAAATTCACTGAGGCGTGAGACCTTGTGAAAGCATAAAACTTCACTGAAGCGTGAGACTTTGTGAATGTGTGAGACTCCACTGAAGCGTGAGACTTCGTGAGAGCATTGATGACTCGAAGAGTTATCGTGAGTGGTTGCACTCATTTTATGATTATTGTATTTTGTCGCAGAATCGACTTTTACCTTAGGGTAAGCTTTTAGAGACATTAATTTACCTAGAACACGTGGCGACGTGTCAAGTGAGGTCGGAGAAGTTGTTTGGCTAATCACATTGCACTCATGCATACATAGGAGGTTAATACACGGCGTGATACCGGACCTCGGTGGATTGGAGGTTAATACACGGCGTGATACCGGACCTCGGTGGATTCCAAAATGGTCATAAGACCCGAATTTCCGCGTAAGGGCGCTATTAGGCGACTCTTAGTAGCAGATCTGGCTACCGTTGTTGTTGGAGTAAGAGGCATCACGGGCCGAAATGGCACCACCGTGGCTGGTGAAGGGCTGATCCGATGATGTCCATCCGTTCCGGATTGCATATTGGTTGACTGGGTTAACCTGCATATCATTTCATGCGACATGCATACTGACATAGTTAATGAGTGTGTTTGATACTTGTTAGTTCTACTTGATGTATGTTAACTGTGATTTACAGTCGTTCTATTCTTTGTGGTAATATGCAACCCTAGGATGTTATCCCTAGTTATAAGCCTAAGTGGCTATTATCTTATTTATATCTATTGGTGCTATTATTTACATAATTCTTTGGAGTTGACCCTCGCGTCTTCTGTGTGTGCTTTGGCGGACAAACGCCCTTTGTCAGATGTCTTTGGCGGGCTGGTTCATGACGGTTCACCCTTCGGGGGAGACTAGAGTTGAGATGCGGGAACTGGAGCGTATCGCGGTAGCGAGAGGAGGACGGATGGTGTACATAGACTAGGTCGTTCCGGATTCAGATTCGGGCGACGATCATGCTAGCATGTAGGTTTTAGTGCTGGTGTGAGCTCCTCGAGATGGGATTAGTGTAGGAGTAGAGTCTTAGCTCTGAACATCATTTGTTTTCTTTGGGGACAGGGTAGTTTCCCACCTATAGCTTTTTGTGTGGTTCTTTACGAGAATCACAGAGAGTTGGTTGGACTTAGGAGGTCTTGCTTCAGGCCGATGGGCCAGCTTATTCCCAGTTTTGAGGGATAGTGTTGCGGACACTTACCTTTAGATTTGGTTTGTACATTTTGCCTTCGGGCGTTACACTTTTCTTTCCGTCACTGGAGGTTTACTCGTGACGAGGTTACTTACAGCGGGGGCTGTTTATATATTGTATATTAGCTCTATTACTTTTCGCTTTTGGGTTTTATTTAATTCAGTCTTGTCTTAGTTATTATCGAAAAAAAATATTTCACGTTTTTCCGCATTAAGTTTACTTTTGGTTACTAAAGTGACGCCACCGAAATCGGGGTGTTACAATAGATGTTGCGAAAGCGTTGCTTGGGTCACTCTTTATGCATAGTGCTTCTGATTTATGTGAGATTGAATTGAGGTCAGAGCCTGTAAACAGCACACTCAGAAAAACACGTTAGAGTACAATAATTGTAAGACCCAAATTTTTAAGTTTTGGATAAGGGAATAAAATACAAGAGTTTATTGGATGAAATAAATTTAAGTTTTGGATAAGGGAATAAAATACAAGAGTTCAGGAAAAGTCCAAGGATTATATCAAAACCGATAAAAGTTATAGCACGACTAACGTTCGCCTAATCTTAGGTCGAAGACCCTAGTGAATAGTTAATTTATACTTTAGGACACGATGGAAACTAATTCCAAAAATCTTCAGAGAAATATTAGAATTTCTCTTATTCGTCTATAAACAAGTATTTCGACGCGAAACCCTGGAACGTACGAACGTCCAATTCCAATTCTCGGAAGTTTGCCGAAACGGAATCCGTGATAGTTCGAGAAACCTAAGATCGACGGACGATGAAGACTTTTTCTATTCGGAGCTTCAAATGAAGATTCCACCCGCGTTCGCCTATTTCTCTCGTTATTTCTAATCTTTCTGCAGAAGGAAGTTTTCTCTTCCGACATCCACTGCAAAAAGTAACTTATCGGGTAAAATAGTTTTACACCGATTTTGCATTAGTCACCTAAAATAGAAGGAAACTTCTGTTGAGTTTTGGATTTCTGTCGTCAAAACCTATCTTAGAATTCACGGAGAACGAAGCCGGAAAAATAGGAATCACTCTTATATTTTTATTTTAACTCTATGAGTTAAATCCTCCGGTGTCTAAACTAATCTGTACCGGTTTACAAAATATCTTCTCAAAATATCTCCCTAAAATATCTATTCGTTCTTATCCAGTCTTTGATAAATATCTATTCATTCTTATCCAATCTTTTATAAATATCTATTCGTTCTTATCCAAACTTTGATAAATATCTATTCGTTCTTATCCAATCTTTGATAAATATCTATTCGTTCTTATCCAATTTCTGATAAATATCTATTCAACCTTATCCGATCCTTGATAAATATCTACTCATCCTTATCTAATCTCTACAAAATATCTTTACAAAATATCTTTACAAAATATCTTTACCAAAATATCTTCTCAAAAATATCTATCCATCCTTATCCATCCACCAATGCATCCTTATCCAAACTTTGCAAAATATCTCCATTTCCTTCACTATATATAGGTTATAAGCTAGAAAATGAAAATTTTGCAAAACTCACCCATTTCTTTCCCCAAAACCGCGGCCAAGAGAGGAGAAGAGGAGGAAGTTGATCTTCGCGAATTCTTGCCCGTTTGCTTCACCGATCGTTGCTAATCGAAGACCTTGAGGTAGGTAAACTATATCCCCCTTCTGATCGTCGTTTCTGTCGACTTCTCCTATGTCTTTCTGAGTACAAAATTTTGAGGTTTTTGTAAAACTGTTCAAAAACGCCGGTTCCAGTGTCTAAACTTATTCCCTGCATGCTCCTGAGCGTGTTCTGCGGATTAGATTTTGTCAGATGTCGACGAAATGTCGCCGGGATCAGTTTTTGCACCAAATACCCATTTTTAGGCAAAGTTGCAACCTTTAAGCTGAAATCTATCGACTTGGCTTAGTGCTAGTAGGATTAATCATCATAAACGTCGTTGTTGACATCCCCATCCAATTTGTTTTTCAAAAATCCAGTTTTGAAATTCTGAGTTTAAAATAATGACCAAACTACCCCTATGTCAGTTTTCGATCTGAAAATTTTTCTGAGCTTAGATCCGCCTTAGTTACGACTTATGATAACCTAGGAACCAAGTTTGATCGAAGAAAAATCGACCCTCCCAATTAGGAAAAGTGGCCGAGAGCTATACCAAGGGGAGAAAAATCGAAATCTTGTCCTAACGCGTTAGATTGTCGTACCACGGAGTTGTAGTGTTCCGTGTGACCCTTGGACTTATTGTTTGCTGAGTTTCTGACTCATTGTGATTGATTTCTGTGAAATTTCTTTAAGGCTCGTTTGAGGAATTCGGAGGACTTGAGGAGGAAGATCGTGAAGGAAAGACCAAGGAGCGAGCTGGAAAACCAACAGGTGAGGGCTACTCTCTGAATTACTAGATAATGCTTTAGGTGTCGACGAATTCGACTTGATTTATGTGTTATGCACTTAATTGCTAAATGTCTGAAATGATTTCTGAGGCTTCGGCCGATCTTGTTGAGTACTTGATGCCATGATATTGTGTGCTAAATGATTCACATGTTATGTGCTAAATGGTTAATCTAGGATGTGTTGGAATATGCTGTTAATGCTTATTGATTGAGCTGATTTATTTATGTTACTCCACTTATATCTGTTATGCTTCAGAGTGAGGATAACGGGCATGTCATGCCGATTTTGTTTTGAGATTTTGGGAAAGTTTGATGGGACGGACCGAGGTTCGTACCCTATTATTGTTTTATGGATCAAGACCTTCTCTAAGGAAAATTGAGTTTGAAAATGTTATTGGAAAAACCCCATTTGAAATCACGTAAGAACTTGGGTTGTTCTGTCTAAGGCAAGAAGGGCTTTTAATGAGGCATTGTGCCCGGCCAGCTTACCTGGGAACTTCTCGAACCATTACTTGGGTGATGATGGACCTTTTGTTTTGATACCTTCTCCAGGGAATCATTGGAATTATGGGATCTTTGAAACTAATAGGATTAGAGACGCAACTTAAACAATTTCATAATGAATCTCCATAATGTATTAAACAACCTCAAAACCCTTAATATAATGATAAAAGACTCAGACAATAGTTTAGGGCTTGAACATAAGTGTTTTGAAAATGAGAAGTGTCGGCAAATCCAAGATTAGGAGAAACTCATAAGTTTCCAAGTACATTCGTACTCTTTCGCTCGATGAGCAGTTTATTGTTTGGCGACGTGTCGAGTGAGGTCGGAGACGTTGTTTGGCTAATCACATTGCACTCATGCATACATAGGAGGTTAATACACGGCGTGATACCGGACCTCGGTGGATTGGAGGTTAATACACGGCGTGATACCGGACCTCGGTGGATTCCAAAATGGTCATAAGACCCGGATTTCCGCGTAAGGGCGCTATTAGGCGACTCTTAGTAGCAGATCTGGCTACCATTGTTGTTGGAGTAAGAGGCATCACGGGCCGAAATGGCACCACCGTGGCTGGTGAAGGGCTGATCCGATGATGTCCATCCGTTCCGGATTGCATATTGGTTGACTGGGTTAACCTGCATATCATTTCATGCGACATGCATACTGACATAGTTAATGAGTGTGTTTGATACTTGTTAGTTCTACTTGATGTATGTTAACTGTGATTTACAGTCGTTCTATTCTTTGTGGAAATATGCAACCCTAGGATGTTATCCCTAGTTATAAGCCTAAGTGGCTATTATCTTATTTATATCTATTGGTGCTATTATTTACATAATTCTTTGGAGTTGACCCTCGCGTCTTCTGTGTGTGCTTTGGCGGACAAACGCCCTTTGTCAGATGTCTTTGGCGGGCTGGTTCATGACGGTTCACCCTTCGGGGGAGACTAGAGTTGAGATGCGGGAACTGGAGCGTATCGCGGTAGCGAGAGGAGGACGGATGGTGTACATAGACTAGGTCGTTCCGGATTCAGATTCGGGCGACGATCATGCTAGCATGTAGGTTTTAGTGCTGGTGTGAGCTCCTCGAGATGGGATTAGTGTAGGAGTAGAGTCTTAGCTCTGAACATCATTTGTTTTCTTTGGGGACAGGGTAGTTTCCCACCTATAGCTTTTTGTGTGGTTCTTTACGAGAATCACAGAGAGTTGGTTGGACTTAGGAGGTCTTGCTTCAGGCCGATGGGCCAGCTTATTCCTAGTTTTGAGGGATAGTGTTGCGGACACTTACCTTTAGATTTGGTTTGTACATTTTGCCTTCGGGCGTTACACTTTTCTTTCCGTCACTGGAGGTTTACTCGTGACGAGGTTACTTACAGCGGGGGCTGTTTATATATTGTATATTAGCTCTATTACTTTTCGCTTTTGGGTTTTATTTAATTCAGTCTTGTCTTAGTTATTATCGAAAAAAAATATTTCACGTTTTTCCGCATTAAGTTTACTTTTGGTTACTAAAGTGACGCCACCGAAATCGGGGTGTTACAATAGATGTTGCGAAAGCGTTGCTTGGGTCACTCTTTATGCATAGTGCTTCTGATTTATGTGAGATTGAATTGAGGTCAGAGCCTGTAAACAGCACACTCAGAAAAACACGTTAGAGTACCATAATTGTAAGACCCAAATTTTTAAGTTTTGGATAAGGGAATAAAATACAAGAGTTTATTGGATGAAATAAATTTATGAAAGAGAAGGTTCAGGAAAAGTCCAAGGATTATATCAAAACCGATAAAAGTTATAGCACGACTAACGTTCGCCTAATCTTAGGTCGAAGACCCTAGTGAATAGTTAATTTATACTTTAGGACACGATGGAAACTAATTCCAAAAATCTTCAGAGAAATATTAGAATTTCTCTTATTCGTCTATAAACAAGTATTTCGACGCGAAACCCTGGAACGTACGAACGTCCAATTCCAATTCTCGGAAGTTTGCCGAAACGGAATCCGTGATAGTTCGAGAAACCTAAGATCGACGGACGATGAAGACTTTTTCTATTCGGAGCTTCAAATGAAGATTCCACCCGCGTTCGCCTATTTCTCTCGTTATTTCTAATCTTTCTGCAGAAGGAAGTTTTCTCTTCCGACATCCACTGCAAAAAGTAACTTATCGGGTAAAATAGTTTTACACCGATTTTGCATTAGTCACCTAAAATAGAAGGAAACTTCTGTTGAGTTTTGGATTTCTGTCGTCAAAACCTATCTTAGAATTCACGGAGAACGAAGCCGGAAAAATAGGAATCACTCTTATATTTTTATTTTAACTCTATGAGTTAAATCCTCCGGTGTCTAAACTAATCTGTACCGGTTTACAAAATATCTTCTCAAAATATCTCCCTAAAATATCTATTCGTTCTTATCCAGTCTTTGATAAATATCTATTCATTCTTATCCAATCTTTTATAAATATCTATTCGTTCTTATCCAAACTTTGATAAATATCTATTCGTTCTTATCCAATCTTTGATAAATATCTATTCGTTCTTATCCAATTTCTGATAAATATCTATTCAACCTTATCCGATCCTTGATAAATATCTACTCATCCTTATCTAATCTCTACAAAATATCTTTACAAAATATCTTTACAAAATATCTTTACCAAAATATCTTCTCAAAAATATCTATCCATCCTTATCCATCCACCAATGCATCCTTATCCAAACTTTGCAAAATATCTCCATTTCCTTCACTATATATAGGTTATAAGCTAGAAAATGAAAATTTTGCAAAACTCACCCATTTCTTTCCCCAAAACCGCGGCCAAGAGAGGAGAAGAGGAGGAAGTTGATCTTCGCGAATTCTTGCCCGTTTGCTTCACCGATCGTTGCTAATCGAAGACCTTGAGGTAGGTAAACTATATCCCCCTTCTGATCGTCGTTTCTGTCGACTTCTCCTATGCCTTTCTGAGTACAAAATTTTGAGGTTTTTGTAAAACTGTTCAAAAACGCCGGTTCCAGTGTCTAAACTTATTCCCTGCATGCTCCTGAGCGTGTTCTGCGGATTAGATTTTGTCAGATGTCGACGAAATGTCGCCGGGATCAGTTTTTGCACCAAATACCCATTTTTAGGCAAAGTTGCAACCTTTAAGCTGAAATCTATCGACTTGGCTTAGTGCTAGTAGGATTAATCATCATAAACGTCGTTGTTGACATCCCCATCCAATATGTTTTTCAAAAATCCAGTTTTGAAATTCTGAGTTTAAAATAATGACCAAACTACCCCTATGTCAGTTTTCGATCTGAAAATTTTTCTGAGCTTAGATCCGCCTTAGTTACGACTTATGATAACCTAGGAACCAAGTTTAATCGAAGAAAAATCGACCCTCCCAATTAGGAAAAGTGGCCGAGAGCTATACCAAGGGGGGAGGATATCCGACTTTTTCGAAAACTTGTCCTAACGCGTTAGATTGTCGTACCACGGAGTTGTAGTGTTCCGTGTGACCCTAGGACTTATTGTTTGCGGAGTTTCTGACTCATTGTGATTGATTTCTGTGAAATTTCTTTAAGGCTCGTTTGAGGAATTCGGAGGACTTGAGGAGGAAGATCGTGAAGGAAAGACCAAGGAGCGAGCTGGAAAACCAACAGGTGAGGGCTACTCTCTGAATTACTAAATAATGCTTTAGGTGTCGACGAATTCGACTTGATTTATGTGTTATGCACTTAATTGCTAAATGTCTGAAATGATTTCTGAGGCTTCGGCCGATCTTGTTGAGTACTTGATGCCATGATATTGTGTGCTAAATGATTCACATGTTATGTGCTAAATGGTTAATCTAGGATGTGTTGGAATATGCTGTTAATGCTTATTGATTGAGCTGATTTATTTATGTTACTCCACTTATATCTGTTATGCTTCAGAGTGAGGATAACGGGCATGTCATGCCGATTTTATTTTGAGATTTTGGGAAAGTTTGATGGGACGGACCGAGGTTCGTACCCTATTATTGTTTTATGGATCAAGACCTTCTCTAAGGAAAATTGAGTTTGAAAATGTTATTGGAAAAACCCCATTTGAAATCACGTAAGAACTTGGGTTGTTCTGTCTAAGGCAAGAAGGGCTTTTAATGAGGCATTGTGCCCGGCCAGCTTACCTGGGAACTTCTCGAGCCATTACTTGGGTGATGATGGACCTTTTGTTTTGATACCTTCTCCAGGGAATCATTGGAATTATGGGATCTTTGAAACTAATAGGATTAGAGACGCAACTTAAACAATTTCATAATGAATCTCCATAATGTATTAAACAACCTCAAAACCCTTAATATAATGATAAAAGACTCAGACAATAGTTTAGGGCTTGAACATAAGTGTTTTGAAAATGAGAAGTGTCGGCAAATCCAAGATTAGGAGAAACTCATAAGTTTCCAAGTACATTCGTACTCTTTCGCTCGATGAGCAGTTTATTGTTTGGCTATCTAAAGTTTAGCCGGAGACTATAAGTTTCCAAGTACTTCGGTACCTTTTCGCTCGATGAGCAGTTTATTGATTGGCTATCTAAAGTTTAGCCGGGAACCATGAGTTCCCAAGTACATTCTTCTTCTTTTGATTAATTCATTTTGTCGCAGAATCGACATTTGCCTTAGGGTAGGCTTTTTAGAGACATTAAGTTAGTTAGAACACGTGGCGACGTGTCGAGTGAGGTCGGAGATGTTGTTTGGCTAATCACTTGCATTCATGCACTCATTTTGAGGTTAGTACACGGCGGATTACCGGACCTCGGTGGATTCCAAAATGGTCATAAGACCCGGATTTCCATATTTAGGACACTACGGTGGTCCTTAGTAGCAGACGGAATGGCAGACCTACGGGTTCACTGCTGATCTGACTACTTTTGTGTGGTGTAAGAGGTGCCCGAGCGGAATGGTCCCACTTTGGCCGGTGTTAGGGCTGACTCGATGGTGTCCATCCTTCTTCCGGAATGCATTTTGTTACCCAGCATTGCATTTCATGCAACATACATGCTGACTTAGTTGCTGAGTGTGATTGGTACCTGTTTATCCTACTTGAGGCATGCTAATTGTTATTATGATCTTTATATTCATTGTGATATATGCAACCCTAGGATGTTATCCCTAAACGTATAAGCCTGAGAGGCTAAATAATTATTACCCTATATATCTGGTTTTATTATTTATATAATTCTTTGGAGTTGACCCTCGCGTCTTCTGTGTGTGTTTGGGCGGACTACGCCATTGTCAGTTGAGTATGGCGGACTGGTACGAGACGGTCGTCCCTTCGGGGGGGACCAGGTTTGAGATGTTGGACCAAGACACCCCAAGCTCATGGGTGGTCGACCCCGCCGGCCACCGAGCTATCTATTCAGGGCGAATAATGGAGGATCGCATTGACCGGATGCCAAGCCTGACGCACGGAGTCTGGAGGCACTACACTATCAGCTTCAACTTGCCACCGGGTGTACACTGCGGACCTGGACTGGGAGTGCCACCACCACCGTCGCCTTCGGACGACGAGTACCCCTCGGAGGAGGTGCCTGTGGGAGGGACTTCTTCAGGCACTAGTTCACCCACTGTCGCGGCTGCTATAGACTTGGGATCGGGTGCAGAACCCGCTCGACCAGCTGTGGAGACCGATGCAGTCATCGACATAGTCGTCTTGGATTTAGATTCAGACGACGATCTTGGGGATGCATAGTTGGGATTAGTGTAGGAGAAGCGTCTTGTCTCTGATGTTCAGTCTTTCGTTTTGGGCAGGGTAGGTCCCCGACCTTTAGCTTTTCTTGTGGTTCTCTTTACGGAAATCACAGAGAGTTGGTTGGACTAGGGGGTCTTGTTTTAGGCCATCTGGGCTGACTTATTCTCATTTTGAGGGTTTGTGTTGCAGACACTTAACCTTTTCTTTTGGATTGTACCTTTTGCCTTCGGGCGTTACTCTATTTTGCTGTCCGTCACTGGAGGGTTACTCGTGACGTGGTTTACTACTTACAGCGGGGGCTGTAACTATTATTGTATATTAGTTTTGTTATCTTCTGTTGTCAAGCTCTATTTCTTTCAGTTTTAATTTTGTATTATCGAGAAAAAAAAATATTCACGTTTTTCCGCATTAAGTATTTCTTTTGGTTACGAAAGTGACGCCACCGAAATCGGGGTGTTACAATAATTGTTCATACTCAAAAGTTAACTTGTAATCATCAAAACATAAGAGTTGTACTACTCGATCAAAACTTGATCTTACAGTCCGAACCTCGGTCCGTCCCATCAACTTCCTCAAATCTCACAATAAAAGTTGGCGTAACAGCCCGTTATCCTCACTCTGCCGAATAACAGATATATGTGTACTTGCATATTCAAACAGTACAATCCAACGGTCATGGCACATATAACAGCACATTGAGGAATAACCATTTAGCACTCAGCATATAGGGCAAATATCACACATCCTAGATTAACCAGATAGCATTTAGCATGTGATTCAACCTCAACAGCAATCAAGCAATAAAAGATTATCAATTGTCAGCCGTAGCCTCAGAAAACATTTTCCCAATCAAACACAATCAAGTGCATAAACAGTAAATCAAGTCGAATTCGTCGACACCTAAATCATTATCTAGTATTCAGTGAGAAACCCTCACCGGTTGGTTTTCCAGCTTGCTTCTCAAAGCTTTCCTTACAATCTCCCTCTTGAACGTCACAAAGTTCTTCAAACGAACCTTAGGAAAAATCACAGAAATCAAGCACAAAGAGTCAGAAACTCAGCAAACAATACGCACTAGGGTTACACGACACATCACAAGCTCCTACGTACGACAATCTAACGCGTTAAGACAAGTTTTCGAAAAACCGAAATTCCATCCCCCCTTAATGGAGCTCTCGGCCACTTTCCTTAATTAGGGGGGTCGATTTTTCTTCGACCAAACTTGTTTCCTAGGTTATCATTTGCCATAACTAAGACGGTTCTAAGCTCAGAAAAATTTTCGGATGAAAGACTGTCGCAGGGGTATTTTGGTCATTATTTTCAGCTCAGAATTTCAAAACTGGATTTTCGAAAAACAAATTGGATGGGGACGTCAACAACACAGTTTATGACGACTAATCCTACTAGCACGAAGCTAAGTCGTGAATTTTCAGCTTAAAGAACGGAACTTTACCCAAAAATGGGTTTTTCCAACGGAAATTGATCCCGACGGCATTTCGTCGACATTCGGCAAAATGTAATCCGCTAAACACGCTCAGGAGCATGCAGAGAATTTGTTTAGACACTGAAATTAGCTTATTTGGAAAGTTTTACAAAAAGCTCAAAACTTTGAGCACAGAAAGACATAGATGAAGTCGACAGAAACGACGATCAGAAGAGAGATATGGTAATCCTACCTCGAGGTCTTCGATTTGCAACGATCGGTGCAGCAAACGGGCAAGAAACGGTGAAAATCAAAATCCTCCTCCTCTCTTGGAAGCTCGCGGGTTCAATGGGGGAAATGGATGAGTTTTTGAATTTTTTTTCGTTTTCCCGCTATTTATAGTTTTTGGAAAATTTCGAAAAATGAAAATTTCGCGATTCTGATTTTTCCTGCGTAATCCTTGGAGAATTCTAAGATAGGTTCTGGCGACTGAATTCCATAACTCAAAACAGGTTTCTTGGAATTTAATCAAACGATCAAAAATCGGTGTAAATCGGTTTTACCCGAAAACTACTTTTTGCAGTTGATGTCAGATTTGAAAACTTCGTTCTGAAGAAAGATTAGAATTAACGAGAGGAATAGGCGAACACGGGTGGAATCTTCATTTGAAGCTCCGAATAGAAAAAGTCTTCATTGTCCGTAGATTTTAGGGTTTCCGAACTATCAGGGTTTCGGTTTTGGCAAACTTCCGAGTATTGGAATTTGGCGTTCGTACATTCCAGGGTTTCGCATCGAAACGCTTGTTTAGAGACAGTCAAGAGAAGTTCTAACATTTCTCTGAAGATTTTTGGAATTAATTTCCGTCGTGACGTAAATGAGCTATTTTCTAGCGTTCTTGACCTAGGTTTAAATCGAATACTAATCGTGTTATAACTTTTATCGACTTTGGTACAATCCTTAGCTTTTTCCTGAACTTTCTCCTTCACGAATTTACTCCATTCAATAAACACTTGTTCAGGTTTTCCTTCACGTTACATCAAATTAATCGTGAAAAGGAATTTTATTCGATTTATTCCAAACTTAAAAACTTGGGTCTCACAGTTTGCAAGTAGACTTTGAATTAAGTGCTTAAAATAAGTGATTCTGAACCTGAGCATAAGCTGAGAACAGTAAAGTGTGCTTAACAGAACCTAAAACCATTAAGATAGGGAGCAGGTGAAGACTTAGAAATGGTAGCTTAGTTATGGATTTAATTTACATAATATGGCTTAGGTAAGTAGAATAATTAAATAAAAATAATTTAGCTTAAGTTAGATTAGTAGATTAATGGCTTAGGAACAATGAGGACTGAGATTCATGATAGGATAGGAGTAATGAGATCAGAAATGATAATAAAATTTAGCTATTAAAAATAAAATTAGTTTGCATAATATGACTAGATAATTAAGTTGTAGTACTTTGGACTAATAATTAACCTAAGTGGTTAGTTTAATGACTCCAAAATGATTAGGTCAGATTAGTGGACATAAGGATATAAAGGTCACACCCTAGTTAGTTGAGGCCAAGGAGATACTAGTTTAATAGTCTAATGACTTAGGTAATAATAATAATAATAATAATAATAATAATAACGAACGATTTAATGCCTTGATTAGCCTATCGTAACCCAAGCATAATCAATGATGTAGGGAGCATCTCAGACCTACAAGATCCTCAATTGGTAAACGATAAAGGTAAGGGGGGTTATACAAGACATTGTCTTGGTACACAACTCATAAGTAAATCGTTATTGCAATAGAAAGCATATTATTATTTGCTAATGTGTTATTGGATGCATGATTGGATGTTGTGCTTGAAGAATGAATGTTGGATGAAATGTTGTGCTGAATTGCTGTGATTGTGTCTCATGCTTGAAGTGATGCACAGTAGAAAGGGATGACAGTACACTATGGGATATAGTGGTACTTAGGATGATGAGCCTAAATGGCATGGTATCAGGATGGTCTCTGATCCGTTGAAGCAACTGAGGTAGTGGGAAGAGGGAAAGGATAATCCCCGATTTAATGAGTTATCGATACTTGCTTTTGGAAATCGACCTACCTATAACACCTTAGGATTACCCGTAGGATAGATAGAGTAAATAAATAAATAATGATAATGGAATAGGCAAGTTGTAAGACCCGGATTTGCAGAACTGGATTTCATGTTTAATTTTCGACTCACGCGTAGGACCGGTGTAAGCGTGACAGGAGTTTACCGTTTGGGAAAGTTTAATGAAGAAGAAAGTTCAGGAATTGCTTGAGGATAGTACCATAGTCGTTTTAGGAGTTAGTGCGAGTCGTCTGCACACCCGCCTTATGGCGAGAGTGTCCAGAATAGGCTAATTCCGCTCTTAAAGCAATGTTTAAGCGAAATTTCAAATCCTTGGAAAAATAAGAAGTTCTCTTTATTTTTCCTTCGACCGGTGTTTCATTTCGGAATTCTGGACTGTACACACGATAGGTTTCACTTCTCGGAAGTCCGACGACGCTAAATTCTTTCCTTTAAAAACTCTAAATTCAAACGCTGAATGAAGACTTTTTCTATTCGGAGCTTTTAACGAAGTTTCCATCCGCGTTGCCAGATTTCTTTCGACGTTTCCAATCTTTCTTCAGAACGAAGTTTTGTCATCTGACTTTCACAGCAAAAGGTAGTTTTTCGGGGCAATTTAACTTACACCGCTTTTGGATCGTTTTTCTCAAATTCAAGAAACCTGTTTTGAGTTCTGGAATTCTGTCGCTAGAATCTCGCTTAGAATTCACCGATGAACGTGCTGCAAAAATCGGAATCGCGAAATATTCATTTTCCCGCGATTTCACTCTCCTATTAATAGTAAAAAAATCACAAAACTTACCCATTCACCACCTTGAGGCCGCGAATTTGGAGGAGAAAGGAGAGGAGAAGAACTTCGTCGTTTCTTGACCGATCTTCAAGCTGTTTGTCTCTATTTCACGGCACGGAGGTAACTTACTTGATTCTTACTTTTGATCATTCTTTTCGTCGCGTTTCTTTATCTCTTTCCAAGCTCAAAGTTTCGAGCTTTTCGTAAAACTGTCCGATTTTCCCGATTTTTCTTTTGAACTTCCTTCTATAATTACCCAACAACCTAGAACACTCGCCGTTGAGCGCCGATTTCGATCGAGTCGCCGAGGATCTGAAAAACTGTATAAAAACTGTAACACCCCGATTTCCAGGTGTCACTTTAGTAACCAAAAATAAACTTTACGCGGAAAAACAGGTAATTTTTTTTTTTCGTTCGATTCCTTTTAATTAAAGCGATAGGAAAATAAAGACATAACCCAACAACTAAACTAACCAATATACAAATATATTCACATGTACAGCCTCAGCTGCACTCTCCCGTCACGCACACTCGCAGTGACTCCAAAGTAGTGTGCCCGCAGGCAAATATATACAGAACCAGAACTGTAAGTAAAAGTATCAAATATACAGTCATCCAAGAGAAAGTCGGCACCCAAAAATGGCTTGAACAAAAGACCCCTATACTCCGACAGACTCTCTATGATCCTCCTCAAAAGAACCACACAAAAAGCCACACATCGGGAACCTACCCTGTCCCAAAAAGTAAGACGATCAGAGCTCTACACAAAAAATGACGCTAGCCTAACCTACCCTCCCAGCTCAGCTCATAGCTCCTCCTCCTCCTCGTCGCTGCTCGGCGAGTAGCTCTCCCCACTGCTCTCGGAGTCAGAGTCGGAATCCACCGTAATCATCTCGGTGTCCAAGTCCACGACCTCCCTCCTAACTGTCCTGCGCACCGTCCTAGTCGAGCCGGTCTTAACATCCACCTCTCCTGTAAGAACATCCTCCTCCACCACCCTAACCAAGGGGTCCACATGGTAGCCGTACGGTGAAGAGAAAGAAAAGATACGTGAGGCAGATGGGATGACAGACTCCCTCTTCGGCCGCACAAGCCTAGAGGATGACGCCACGTCGGTAGGATCAATGGCAGTAGCAGGAGGTGGCACAACAGGTGCAGCAGCAACAGGCTCGATCTCCGCTGGGTCCTCATCATCAGAAGGTGAAGCAGGAGGTGGTGCAGGTGGTTCTCGACCAGTACCTGGTCCACAGTGAACTGAGGGTGGCAAGTCAAAGCTCAGCTCCATACGTCGTAGTACTCCTCTCGTCAAGCGTCCTCGCTCATCCGTCCGGTCCTCCATGACCCTTCCCCGGTACGTCGCTCGGTGACCAGCAACATCGATCACCCAAGCGGTGGGGGCATCACGATCCACGAACTCATACCTGATCCCCCCCGAGGGAGAGACCATCTAAAACCAGTCGGCCATCGACATCTGGCAGCAGGCCGACCGCCCAAACACAAACATGCAACCAAAGCCAAGGCGCTAGGGTCAACTCACGGAATAGAGTAGATATACACTCAACATGTGATATGGGGTATAGATATATATGTTGATATATATATATAAACAATCCTAGCATGTTATTGGCTCTAACAATGCTTCAATAAATCAAACAGCACACAATTCCAGTCAGAGTGAATGTATGCGTGAAATGCAATCAATATGATCCGGATAATTGTGACGCGTTCCCGTTCGCCACAAGTGAAGCATTCTCGTTCTTCACTATGGATGAAGCATTCCCGTTCTTCATCCTCGACAAAGCATTCCCGTTCCTTGTCGAATGATGCACTGGTGAACCATTCCCGTTATTCACCATCGATGAAGCATTCCCGTTCCTCTTCGAATATGCATCGGTGAACCATTCCCGTTATTCACCAAATAATGCATTGGTGAACCATTCCCGTTATTCACCAAATGATGCATGATGCAATATGGTTAACCAAACATCGAATCGACCTCACAACACAAGTGTTTAGCTCAAAACCCAATCTCAAAAACCCAAGAGTTAGTGTCGGTCAATACAACACAACTCGGAGTTAGTGTCGGTCAATACAACACAACTCGGAGTTAGTGTCGGTCAATACAACACAACTCCCACAACCCAAAACCTAGAGTTAGTGTCGGTCAATACAACACAACTCCCATCAATAAGAGTACTAAAGTACTCGGTGACTTTCAATCATCACCGTGGCTCACCCCCTTTTGGTGTCCAGCAATTCTCCAAAACCCACCACAAAGGTCTACTTTTCCCCGTCTTTCGCAATTATTTTCCCCTTTAGTTCTCCTATGATTATTCGTTTAGTAAAAACGTTTTGAATTGGATTAGTCAAGTTATGATTTTATTTCTCAAAGTCTGAGTCTCATAAAGTCTCTAGTTTTCGAAATTCTAATCATTCTAATTTTCCAAAAACCCTCCAAAAGTAGTTTCCCGGGGAAAGTCTAAGTATTCCAACGAATCCCAACGAATGGCTAAGTCTCAACCCCACGCTTGAACTTGCCTAAGGTTGTTCATCCAACCCGAAATATCAAAGATCACCAGATCAATGAATCTCCACTCCGAAGTCGCGTCAAAACGCACAATCCAACAATCATCTCAACATCATCAGTTACAGAAACATCATAACATCAGTTCATCAACATAATCAACATCAAGTAAAGCATAAGTCGAATTCATCGACGCCTATCATGCAGTCATAGCTAATAGTAAGTTGCCCTAACCTCGAGCTGCTCCAGTCTCGTGGTTAAAACTTCCTTCACACGATTGCTCTGAAACTCCCAAAGTTCCTTCAACTGAACCTCGGAGAAAAACAAAGCAGAATCCAAACAAAATCGATTAGGTCGATCGCAATACCACTCAAAAACGATAGACAAAGCATTAAAGCTTCAGAATACAACAATCGAGTACGAAAAGACAAGTTTTCGAAAACGAAAAACTCCCCCCCTCACTACAAGCTCTCGACCACAAAGGAAAAAGAGCTCCGACTCTTTTTCTTCGATCAAATCTGTTTACAAGTTAGTTTTAGGGTAAAACTAAGGCAAAGAAACTGTCGGAAAAATTTTCAGACGATCGGATCGAAATACGGCTGTTCAGGGGCGTTTTGGTCCAAAATAAAAGCTCAAAACCTCAAAGTTATCAGTTCGGAAAAAATATTTGACAACAATGATCCTAACGACATCCGTGACAACAAATCCTAAAGGCACGAAGTCAGATTACAACTTTTCGACAGTAAAGTTTCGAAATGTGCGACAAAAAGGGTTTTGAATCAGTTTTTCAGATCCTTGACAACTCGATCACAATCGGCGAATACTGACGGAGGTTTTAGGCTCTTGGGCACGTAGGGAAGATAACCTGTAACACCCCGATTTCGGTGGCGTCACTTTAGTAACCAAAAATAAACTTAATGCGGAAAAACGTGTATATATTTTTTTTTCGATAATAATATAAACAAGACTGAAATAAATAAGATGCAAGTGCGAAAGACAACAGAACTAATATACAATATATAATACAGCCCCCGCCGTAAGTACCCAACCTCGTCACGAGTAACCTCCAGTGACGGAAAGTAAAAGAGAGTAACGCCCGTAGGCGATATGTACAAACTGAAGTAAAGGTTAAGTGTCCGCAACACTAACCTCAAAAATGAGAATAAGTTGGCCCATCGGCCTAAAACAAGACCTCCTACATCCAACCAACTCTCTGTGATTCCTGTAAAGAACCACACAAAAAGCTATAGGTGGGAAACTACCCTGTCCCCAAAGAAAACAATGACGGTCAGAGCTAAGACTCTACTCCTATACTAATCCCATCTCGAGGAGCTCACACCAGCACTAAAACCTACATGCTAGCATGATCGTCGTCCGAATTCGAAATCCAGAACGACCTAGTCTATGTATACCATCCGTCCTCCTCTCGCAACCGCGATGCGCTCCTGTTCCAGCATCTCAACCCTAGTTCCCCCCGAAGGGTGAACCGTCGTGAACCAGCCCGCCAAAGACATCTGACAAAGGCGTTGTCCGCCAAAACACACACAGAAGACGCGAGGGTCAACTCCAAAGAATTATGTAAATAATAAACCCAATAGATACAGATAAGAGATAGCCACTTAGGCTTATAGCTAGGGATAACATCCTAGGGTTGTATATTCCACAAAGAACATAACGAAAATAATAACAATTAACATGTTCCAAATAGGATTAACAAGTAGCAATCACACTCAGCAACTAAGTCAGTATGCATGTTGCATGAAATGATATGACGGTTAACCCAGTTAACCAAATGCATTCCGGAACGGATGGACATCAACGGATCAATCATAGCACCAGCAACGGTGGGACCATTTCTGCCCGCGTGCCTCTTACTCCAACAACAACGGTAGTCAGATCAGCCGTAACCCGTAGGTCTGCCATTTCGGTCTGCTACAAGAGTCGTCTACAAACGCTCTTACACGACATTCCGGGTCTTATGACCATTTTGGAAACCGACGAGGTCCGGTAACACGCCGTGTATTAACCTCAAAATGAGTGCATGAATGCAAAGTGATTAGCCAAACAACGTCTCCGACCTCACTCGACACGTCGCCACGTGTTCTAGCTAAATTAATGTCTCTAAAAGCTTACCCTAAGGTAACAGTCGATTCTGCGACAAAATACAATAATCATAAAACGAGTGCAAACACTCACGATGACTCTTCGGGTCATCAATGCTCTCACGAAGTCTCACGCTTCAGTGGAGTCTCGCACATTCACAAAGTCTCACGCTTCAGTGAAGTTTAATGCTTTCACGGGGTCTCACGCCCCAGTGAATTTACACACTTGCACGAAGTCTCACGCTTCAGTGAAGTTTCACGCATTCACAAGATCTCACGCCTCAGTTAAGCTTCATGCTGTTCACGAGGTCTCACGCCTTAGTGAAGATCCATGCTTTCCACGAGGTCTCACGCCTCAGTGAAGAATCACGCATTCACAAGATCTCACGCCTCAGTGAAGCTTCTCGGCTCATCCCTGGGATGGCTAAACAAGCTGCTCCCAGAGCACAAGAGTATCAACATACTCAAAACCTCTTAACATTCTCAACACTTGGGATCCGACGACACTTCTCGCTTTCCAAAACTAAGATTTGCCTCCTAAGCTTCCTTTCGAGTGTATTATCATTATTTGAAGTTTTTATGATTGTTTAATGTCTTATGAGTTTTCTTAAAAAAAATAATATCCTTTTAGTCTTATCGCAAATCTTATAAGTTCTCGGGATCTCCTAATCCCCAAATGACTCCAGAGAATGTCTCAATCCATGAAACACCATAACAAGGCCCGAATCTCATTCGTCCTATCAAACTTTCTCAAAACTCTCAAAATAAAATCGGCATGACCTACCCGCTATTCTCACTACTCAGAAACACAGATATCAGCGAAAGACATAATTAAATCATCACAGTCCACAAACATGTCATATATCTATACACCTCAGAATAAACACGTAGCACTTAGCTTATAAAGCATGCACCACACATCCTAGATTACCCACATAGCACATAGCATGTAAGTCAATCTCAAAAACAGTCAGTAGATGAATCATCTACATTGTCAGCCGAAGGGGGGTTTGAATAGAGTTTTTGTATCTCGGGTATACTTTTTAGCTTTTTCAAAATTCAAAGATAAAAACTAAGTGCTGAATAATAGGAAGTAAAGCACACGAGTATTTTATCCTGGTTCACTTGAGATAAAAGCTCAAGCTAATCCAGTCCACCTGTGAAGGTGATTTCTTCCTTCTTCTGATGAAGGCAATCCACTAAAATCAATGAGTGTTACAACTGCACTTTGCAACCTGCTAAGTGACTAACAGTACACTGATTTTCTCACTAGTATCCTCTTAAGAAGCTGATCTACCGATCCTCTTAAGACTAGCTAAATACTGAATCAGCCTTGATTCAGTCCTCTCAAAATCCGACCAACCTTGGTCTCTTGATGAACTTTACAATATGATGTAAAAGGTTTCGGGTTTACAATGAGTGCTTCTAACAAGCGAATGGTAAACTCAGATGTTTAAGAACAGTGAAGAAATAATGCTAAGAGAATGGGTCGTTTGTGTTGAATATTTTCAGCAAAGTTTCTTAGCCTCTTTCTTCTTTCTTCAGCCTTTATATACTCCAAGACTTGTGATGTAGCCGTTGCTAGGGTTTTATCCGTTGGAGTGGCAATTCTGTAATATCAGACTGCTAGGTTGTACAAGGTAGGTGGCGGACAGACTGAGACTTGTACGACGTTGTACTGTGATAGCGACCTGTCCTTTCACCAGTTGACTTGTGATGAGGGAGCTTCAGATGAACGTTGATGAAGCTTCTGATCATCGTCAGATTGAAGCTTGGATTCTTCTGACCATGCAACTTCTGCTACTGAACGAGTTCCTCAGAACTTCTGATCGTCAGAGCTAGAATAGCTTGGGTCTTCAGAACCAACTTCTTGTAAGTCCTCAGAACTTGAGTCTTCTGCTTCTGGACCGTTCCACTGGAACATCTGGTCTTCAGAACTTCTGACTTGAGTTCTTCAGAACTTCTTGAGAGCTTCCATCTTCAGAGCTTCTGAAGTATTTGCCACTGTTCAGAACGAACATGATAGATTAAATAGCTCTCCTTTTAGTAACCCTTGGTTCTTCTTCTTCTGAACGAATAGGCTTGGGTCAGATTTAGAACCTGTTAATCACAATTCAAGAAGACAAACGTTAGGGTACCACAATTGTTCATCATCACAAACCTTAATTGTAATCATCAAAACATAGAGATGCAACCACTGATCAAACCTTGATCTTACAATCTCCCCCTTTTTGATGATGACAAAACAAGTATTTTGATGAACAATTTTTTCACAATAAACTGAATACACAAGAGAGAAAGGATCAGAGATTAAACTTATCCTTGTGTAACGGTTTGCAATGCTCTTTCTGAATCTGGGTTAAAACCTGATTCTGAGCAAGGGTCTCCCCCTGACTCCCCTTGAATCTATGACTTGATGAATTTGTGAAGATTCTAGATTCGGAGTCTGGTTATGTGATCAGAATTTACGCTTGAAGAGATGTATACTCATCAGAAGTGATGGTTTCAGAACTTAGCGTATCTCACATAATAACATAGAGTCTTGTCCAGATATAATTGGAATAAAGTGTTAGAAGCAAGATTAGTTCAAAATGTATTCCTTATCTGAGACGCTTGACAATATCTATGTGCTATAAGTATTGATACTTATTCTCCTCTACTGGTTTTATGTAATATAAAAAGTTATCAAAACCAATTTACGTACTCCCCCTTTTTTGTCATAATCAAAAAGAGTGAAAAACAAGACCAACAATAATAAGAGCAATAACAAGGAAGGAACGCCAATAAGATATGGTATAATTACTGAAGGAGAAGAAGTATAAGGGATCGAGATGAAAGAAGAAGACTAATCCTAGATAAATAGGAAGGCGCGAGAATTCTTCATGGAGAGAAGTTGAAGGTGGAGAGGACAAATGTCCTGATCAATCGAGGCTAACTGAGTAGCCAAATCTTCCTTCAAGGCAACATTCTCCTGGACAGCCTCTTGATCCGCTTCATGGTGATCTTCCTCATATTCCAGAAGCATGCAAATGCCCTGGAGCTGAGCTTCGATGTCCTCCTGGCGATTGGTCAGACGGAGGAGATAATTCAGAACATCTTGAAGGTTCTGAAGACAGTGAGTTTGATGAGAAGTGAGCCAACAGGTCAGAAGATGCTCAATCTTCTCAAGAGCTTGAGAGATCTGAGAGGAAGAAAGATTAACACTCCATGGAAAGACTTGGTCAAATACT
Source organism: Lotus japonicus (assembly GCF_012489685.1). Taxonomy (NCBI): domain Eukaryota; kingdom Viridiplantae; phylum Streptophyta; class Magnoliopsida; order Fabales; family Fabaceae; genus Lotus; species Lotus japonicus. The sequence goes on from NC_080046.1 coordinate 25,580,412, forward strand.
AAAGTCTTGAGTTCAGAAATTTAGTCGACAGAAGTCATTCTTGAACTAGGGAGAATGGAACAGAATGATAAGGAAGTTAATTGCGTTGTGATGGAGAAGAAGGATTGCGGAGATTATAAGGAGAAAAGGTAACAGAAAATCATGCATAAAACTTATCAAATCATAAAGGCATATGAGTTACTAAATGGACGGTGCATTGAATGAGATAAGAATAATTAAGCATAGTCAGCATAAAATAAATGCAGTCATAACAATTAAATGTATGCATGATAGAGAGGAGGAATTCAAGGCTTGGAAAAGGAGGGAAGGTTGTCCATGAGGTACTTCATGATTGCTTCCATTTTTCCTGAGGACTCTTGAATTTGTTTGCTTTGCTCATTCTGAATACGTCCTTGTTCCTCAACCATCTGAAATATGAAGGTATGAAAAACGGTAGAAAGGGGGGGTTTGAATAACGTTTTCAGTATAAAACTTCCACCTTAAAGATTTTGACAAATCTTTCGAGAACTTAAGTGCTAAAGATAAGAGATAGAAAAGCACACAAGGATTTTATCCTGGTTCACTTGATAAATCACTCAAGCTACTCCAGTCCACCCGTTAAGGTGATTTCTTCCTTCTTAGAATGAAGGCAATCCACTAATCAGGTAAGAGTTACAACTGCACTTGAAACCTACAAGTGACTAACAATTACACTGACTTAGCTCACACTAAGATTCACTCTCTTAGTCTTCTCTAGGATCCGATCAGCCTTGATCTCCTAAAGGAACTAAACAAACTATTTATCAAAGAATTGTTTACAAGAGATTTGCTTCTAAAAAGCTAATAGTAAACTCAATGAATTTTCAGATGAAAGAAAGCTTAGAAGAATTTAAGTTTGTCTTGCGCGTATGTGAATGCTTCTAGCCGTTTCTTTCAGTCTTCAGCCTCTTTATATACTCCAAGGATTAGGGTTGAGCGTTGCATGGGAAATGCTACCGTTGGAGGGCAGTTCTGGAAAATCCAGCTTCTGCTGTGTCTGAGACTGTTAGGTAGGTCGTCAGGAAGGTACAGTTGCTTTTGTACTTGGATAGCGACTTGACCTTTAAACCTAGGAGACTTCTGATCAGGGGAATGCTTCATATTGGAACTTGTGAAGCCGGTTGATCAAAGTCAGAGGGAAAGCACAGATCCTCTGACCATTGTATCTTCTGATTCTGAACTCAGAGGGAAGAACATGGCCTTCAGAGTTTCTTGCTTCCGGACTTCAGAGTTTCCACTATTCAGCTTCTGCAACTTCAGAGTCTTCTACACCATCAGAACATCTGAACCTTCAGTGTTTCTTGGTTATCAGAACTTCTGGATCTTCAGAGCTTCTAGTGACTGAGTCCATATTAGAGTTTGTGTAACTTCAGAACTTCTGAAGCTTTTCCACTGTTCATACTGAACATGGTCAATGCGAAAGCGTTGCTTGGGTCACTCTTTAAGCACAGTGCTTCTGATTTGTGTGAGATTGAATAGAGGTCAGAGCCTGTAAATAGCACACTCAGAAAAACACGTTAGAGTACCACAATTGTTCATATCAAAAGGTTAACTTGTAATCATCAAAACATAGAGTTGTACTACTAGATCAAAACTTGATCTTACAATCTCCCCCTTTTTGATGATGACAAAACTAAGATTTTTGATGAACAATTCTTAAACATTAAACTAAATTCACTCAGAGTTTAGAGATATAGAATAATACTTATCCTGATGTGAATAGTTTATCTTGCTCATTCTGAATTCAAGTCACTGCTTGATTCTGAGCTTAGCTCCCCCTGAATCTAATACTTGATGAAAACGTTAGTAAAGTCTAGATTCTGAGCTAAACGATATAAGAGTTCAGAGTGAAAAACTTATGACATAGATGAAAATCGAGTAATCAAAGCGCATAAGTAATCAGAGTCACGGACAGGGTATCAGAGTCTTGGGTATCAGAGTCAACTAGAATCACTTCAGAAGAAGTGAAATGTATTCCTTGTATTTGCCCAGTGACACATCTATGGTCATGAAGGTGGAACTCTTAAATTCTCCAAAAGAAAAAATAAATCACACTAACACATCTTACACATCAAAAACTGGGTGTACTCCCCCTTTTTGTCATAAGCAAAAAGCTTGGGGTGTGAAAAACTTAGCTTGAAGTACAAGGTACTCCCCCTTAGAGAAGGTCTAAGTTTAAAGAAAATGAAAACTATGCAAGAATCAGAGTCAGGCGAAATAAATAGAAGAGTTAATGCAAGAGAAGAACGTTTAACACCGGTCAAGGGAGTAAAGAGAAGGGTCAGTTACCAAGAACTTAACCTCGAGAAACCGTAGGAGCATTAACGTTCAGAGAGAAAGTGAAGCCTATATAAAGCGTTGGAGAGAGAGGTAAGCTTCACACCTCGAACAATTTTCAGTAAGAAAAAAATGGCATCATACATCGTAGCATTAGAAGAGCTGAGGAAGAAGGCCTTCGAGGAGGACTTGTTCCTGAACATCAGGCATCCAGAGGGTACAACGACCATCTCGGAGCTGACACGGACACTGCTGGAGGAGGACCTGCGTCCAGAGTTGAAGAGAGACCTGAGGGAATTTCTTGCCTTCGTGGAGGAGGTGCAAGAACTCAGTCGGCTTGAACTCAGGCTGCTGGAAGAAAAAGAGATTTTGGAAGAGAAGCTCAAGACTGCAGAAGAGATTCTGGAGAGGGATGAGCTAAAGAACAGGCTCAGCAACATCCAGTATGCACTGGAGCGTCTGGAGAAGGATAGGTCAGAGCAGCGCTAGGAGTGCAGAAGAATGAGGAGGGATCCTCCATTCTAGACATTTAGGGAAAGAATGTATGATGTAAACATAAAGAGATTATGAATAAAAAGATTTTTGCAAACACATGTGACAAAAAAAATATAGATATGCATAGATAATCACATGCGAGAAAAGTAGAATAAATAAGTAAAAAGAAACAGAAGTTAACAAAATAAAACAACGTTAAAGAAAAAGAAAAACGAAGAGATCCTAAAACTAAGATTTATCAGTTCGACGCAGAAGTTCCATCATCATGTGCTTCATTTCAATTAGCATGGATTCATGAGTGTCAAGACGCTGTTCCATGATGTCGAGTCTGGACGAGCTTGATTGAGTAGAACCGGAAGGAACATTCTGAGCAGCTTGAGGATCTGGAATGGAAGCAGAAGCAGCAGGAGTAAACACTACTGGTGCAAGTGTTTGGCATCTAAGAGCTTCAGCCTCAGCTTCAAGTCGCTCTGCCTCTAATCTGGCTTGTTCAGCTTGAGCTGCTGCTTGACGTGCAGCTTCTTCTGCTTGAGCTTTCTTTCTCTTGGCTTCTTCAATAACTTCAAGAAGCTTATGTCTCTGTTCTTGTTCATGAAGAGCCACCCTTCGAGCAAATCTTTGCTTTGCAGCCTCAATCCTCTGACTTCCCTCTGCATGCAGGAGCTGCATCATAATTGGAACTTGAGCCACTAGCCAAGTGCCCAGGTTGTTCCACTCATCAGCCACACGATCAGCATTCTCACTTAGGTCAGTCTGACCGTGCACATTGCGTAGCATCAAAGAGGCTTCATGATAGAAAATATTGATGCACTCAGAGAGAGATGTGGGTCGGAGGTGAGTGTAAGGAATTATGGAGAGGTTGGTTTCAGGAGAGGCTGGGTGATTGCTGCTGTGAGCTTCAGAGGCACCTTGTGGAGAGCCAATGTTAAACATTTGAGCATTGGGTTCAGAGGTTCCAAGGTGAGGTTCTGAAGTTTCAACCAGAGGATGAGGTGATCTAACCGAGGATTGGTTAGACACAGAATGTTCGTGTTCAGGTTCTGGTTGAATAGGCTCTTGTTGGTCAGGGGCAGGGTGAGCTTGTTGAGCCAAAGGGTCTGCCTCATGTAAAGGATTGACCAAGATAGGTTCATCTGGGTCAACTAGACGTTCAGGTCTAGGGCCAGGATATCTCCTAGGGCTTGGACAAGTGAGATAATACTCTTCTAGGGCAGACACCTTTTCTTTTCTGACCTCCATGAATTTTCTATGGGATTCAGAGTTGTTGGAGGGAGAAGAGTCAGCAACATTGGTTGGGAAGGATACAGGTGTAAAGGCTGTGGAAGAGTCTGTATCCGTGGTTCTGGCAGCAGGACGTGCTGATGCTCTGGGAACAGAGTGATCAGACGTTCTGGGTTGTGGTTCTGTTTGGTTGGGCTCTGGTTGTTCATGGATGATGGTTTCAGAAGTTAATGGGTTATACTGGATGGTGATGGGTGAGGTTGGATCAGAGGGTCCGGTGGGTTGGTTCTGAAGCATATTCCAGAGAGGTGCTTCGTTGGGAGAAGGTTGGAAAAATGAAGACCTTGGGGAATGTGGTGGAGAGGTGGTTTGTGCAGCTGGTTGGGACTCAGGAATGGGAGTGAGTGGATTTGAAGATTGTTTGAGCAAGGCAGAGATGGGGAGTGCATCAAATAAATTCAAATCATCATCAGAAGCAACTACAGACTTACTTGAATGTGCTGATGATCTTGTCACTCTGGCAGGAGGTTCAATCCTTCTGATCACTTAAGCAGCTGGTTCCACCCGAGTAGGCTTCACCACAATTCTGACCTGCTTCTTCTTCTTCTGAGGAGGACCATCCTCATTATCACCATCATCACCATCATCAGGCTTGCTGGTTTCATCTTGCTTTCTCTTGGATTGACCAGCCTTCTTCTTTTTGATCAGAGGGACATCTGATTCCTCAGAAGATTCTTCTAGGATCATCTTCCTCTGAACTTTCTTCTTGGGAGGAGAAGGAAACTCTGGAGTTGGCGGCAGTCTGCTGAAGAAGTCATCGAGATCAATTTCGAATCCTTGAGCCCTTAGATCTTCAACATAGCACCTAATGGCGTCAGGATTGTCTGCCTGTGTCCATAGAGGGTAGTCATTCAGAGGCATCCTTCTACTTCTGATCTCAGAAGATGTGTCTTCATGGGCAGGAGCAATCTTCTTCTTGATTAGGCCCATCTTCTTTAGAGAATTTGCCGTGAAGACATCACTGACAATGGTGGTCAGATCCTCTGTGCATCCAGCATTTATCAGATCTTGAATGAGGCCACTCTCAATGAAGAGATCAGACAAAAGTCTCCCGAAGGGAATATACTTGATCGCTGACTTGATGGAGGCAGTGGTACGAGACTTCCGGATACATTCCTTCAAGTAGGAGAACAGGAAGTAGGGAAGGCAGATCTTCTTCTGGTCTTGGATGAAGAACAACATCACCTTCTGGTTGAAGTTGATGTAGTCTGGGGAACTGCCCTTTGGTCTCTGGTTTATGCAATGGAGCAAAATTTTGTGCCAGATCCTGAGCTTGGGATGAAGGTCCATCACCTTGTAATTCGTCTTGCCCGGTTTGTAATTGGTGTACAGGGCCTTGTTGATCTCATCCTTCATCTTGGGTTTCAGCTTCGATTCCGTGAATTGGAAACGATACCCAAAAGCAGTTTCTTCACCCAGCAATTTCACGAAGGACTTCTCTGTGATGATGATCTTTCTTCCAAGAATGTGAGATACCACCTGAGTATCATCGCAGTCGGCGTGCTTCCAGAATTCCTTGACCAGTTTATCATACACCGGTCCTCGAAGTCTGTTGAAGTAATTTCCCCAACCTTGAACTTGGACTTCAGGACGAAGATCATACCCATTTGTAGCCAGGTTGTCGAGGTCGAATCTCCATTCTGCCAGGACTTGAAGTTCCTCAGGAGCATATACGCAGTGAACGGCACAGCCCCGTTCTGCAATTGGAACAATCTGCTCTTGAGCTTGACCTTGATCTTGTGTCGGATTCTCAGGGCCCCTTTGACCCGTTGCTAGACCAACTACCATGTGAGGGAACTGGGTTGCATCTGCAGTAGCTCTTCTGGTTTGACTCACCATTTTTGAAGCGGTTGAAGGTTTGAGGTAGAAGATGAAGGTTGAAAGATGAAGAGAGATCGAGAGAGAAAACGAGGATAAGCGGTTTCGAAATAGCAGAGAGAGAGAGAGAGTAAAAACCGGAAGTGAAAGAGATCGTGTGTGTATAGTGGGTTTTGACAAATAACCGTTGTTGATTCAAAAAGCAATTTAAGATCAACGGTTGAAAATTAAAGATAGATAGTAACAGAAAATACACAAATCACACACAGGAGAGAAGCACATCTACACGCAATCATAACAGACTGTCACACGGGCACAAGGAACTATGCATCAGAAATACTGACACACGTGTTGCTGTCTCAGCTTCAGAGTCAGTACCAGTGGGTACACACACTCTGATTGAGTTACCTTCTGGACTAGACATCTTCTGATCAAGAAGTATCATAGTCAGAGGTTCTGATCCATCTTCACTCTGGACAAAAGTCCATGTTTAGATTTTTCAGAATAAAATTAAATCTATCCTCTGCTAAGGGCTTTGTAAATATATCTGCCCATTGATGGTCAGTATCAACAAACTTCAGAAGAAGTACGCCCTTCTGTACATAATCTCTAATAAAGTGATACTTTACCTCAATGTGCTTTGCCCTTGAATGCAAGATAGGATTCTTACTCAATGAGATTGCAGCAGTGTTATCACAATAGATTGGGATATTGCTCTCAAGGATCTGATAATCCTCCAGCTGATGTTTCATCCAGAGCATCTGAGTGCTGCATATTGCTGCTGAGATATATTCTGCCTCTGCAGTTGATAGTGCAATGGTTGATTGCCTCTTGCTTGCCCATGAGACTAGATAGCTTCCCAGAAATTGACAATTTCCAGAAGTACTTTTTCTCTCTGTTCTATCTCCAGCATAATCAGCATCACAGTAACCTGAAAGCTTATACTCTGATGTTTTCTTATACATCAAGCCAAGGTTAGTGGTGCCTTTCAGATACCTTAGGATCCTCTTAACAGCAGTTAAGTGGGTTTCCCTTGGATCTGATTGGAAACGAGCACATAAATGAACACTAAATAGTATGTCTGGCCTAGATGCAGTTAAGTATAGAAGTGAACCTATCATGCCACGATAGAGCTTCTGACATACTTTACCATTTTTATCTTCTTTCTCCAGAATGCATGTAGGATGCATTGGAGTCTTGGCCACTGTAGATTCCAGCATATTGAACTTCTTCAGAAGTTCTTTAGTGTACTTGCTCTGATGGATATATGTTCCTTCTGGTGTTTGATCAACTTGTATTCCCAGAAAGTACTTTAATTCTCCCATCATACTCATCTCAAATTCAGCCTGCATCATCTCAGAAAATTCTTTGCATAGAGATTGATTAGCAGAACCAAATATAATATCATCAACATAAATTTGCACAATTAAGATATCATCTTTATAAGTCTTGCAAAAAAGAGTTGTATCTACTTTACCCCTTACAAACTCATTCTCCAGAAGGAATGAGCTAAGTCTCTCATACCATGCTCTGGGAGCTTGCTTCAGACCGTAGAGTGATTTCTTCAATTTGAACACATGGTCTGGTTTCTTCTCATCTTCAAAACCTGGGGGTTGATGAACATAGACTTCCTCTGAAATATAACCATTTAGGAAGGCACTCTTCACGTCCATCTGATGTAGAACTATGTTGTGATTTACTGAAAAAGAAATCAACAGTCTGATTGCCTCCAGTCTTGCTACTGGAGCAAATGTTTCAGTGTAGTCTATTCCTTCCTGCTGGCTGTAGCCTTGAGCAACTAGCCTTGCCTTGTTTCTGACTACATCTCCTTTCTCATTCAGCTTGTTTCTGAAAACCCATTTCGTTCCAATAACATGGACACTCTCAGGCTTCTTCACTAAGCTCCAAACATCGTTCTTGGAGAATTGATTCAATTCTTCTTCCATGGCCAGAATCCAATCCTTGTCCTGAAGAGCTTCATCTATGGACTTGGGTTCAATTAAGGACACCAATCCTTTCAGACTGAGCAAGGTCTCTTCAGAGGGTCTGAAGGCCGATCTGGTTCTGACTGGTTCGTCTTTGTTGCCCAAAATCAATTCCTTAGGGTGAGCTGCAGTGATTCTGCTCTTCTTCAGAGTTTGTGAGTTAGAGGGACCAGCTTCTTCCTCTGGTTCATCTTCCTCTGGCTCAACTTCCTCTGGAGCTTTGCCTTTGTCAGAAACATTAATGCTTAAATCTGCAAACTTTTCAACTAGCTTTGACCTTTTCATTTCCTCCAAAGCCAACTTCGCCTGCAGGCTTAAGTTTCAGCTCTCGGAACATACGCCTTTCTCCCGTCATGTGACGCGAGCATCCACTGTCCAGATACCATGATTGGTGTTTCAGTGGAGCTATCAAGGATATCTGCAACATAGATAATCTTGTCCTTAGGTACCCACTTTCTGGGTCCTCTCTTGTTAGTTACCCCAGAGGTTCTGATCACCTTGGGTGTCTCAACATGATATTTTAAAGGAATATTTGCATGATATTTAGTCATAGAGAAAGATCCCTTTTTGAGAGGGTTTTTAGCAACTTTAGCAGGTACAGGATCAGGCAATATGGTACCAGAGGGAACAAAGCATTCATACTAGGATTTAGCTTTAGACACAGAGGGCTCATTTCTAATTGGTTTAGAATAGCCAATGCCATGCATTCCATTTCTGCTTACGCCATAGATCATTGAAGCCATTAAGCTTCTATCCACGCTTTTAGCTAGGAATCTTTGAAAAGACTTTTCATACTTAGATTCATTTCTACAATCAGAGGCATCACAGGCAACAATTTCTTCTAACTTAGCAATCTGGTTCTTAAGCACAGAGTTAGAATTGATCAAGGCATGATTATCATTTTTCAAATCAGAAATAATTTTCTCATGTTCAGAAGGAGTCTTGGAAACAGCAGATAAGTTCTTTTTCAGCTTCTTATGCTTAGACAATAAGGAGTTATACTTATCCATAATATCAGACAATGCATGTTTCAGTTCAGAGGTAGAGAAAGAAGCGAATACCTCATTTTCATCGTCTGAGTTAGGATTTCCTTCTGACTCTGAGTCAGAGTCAACATCTCCCTTTGACTCTGCTTCCTTGTCTTTGACAATAGCCATGAGTCCTTGGACTTCACCATCAGAGTCAACATCCTCTGACTCTGATTCATCAAAGGTTACCATCAGACTCTTCTTTGTCTTGAAGTGCTTCTTTGGCTTCTTGTCCTTCTTCAACTTTGGACAATCACTTTTGTAGTGCCCTGATTCTTTGCACTCAAAACATGTGACTTCCTTGATTGATGACTTCTTCTGGCCTGAGGACTCATACTTTCCTTTTGCCTTTCCAGAACCTTTGTACTTGCGCTGCCTGTGCTTCCAGATGCGGTTGAGTCTCTTGGAGATCAGAGTCAGCTCATCTTCATCAGAATCTTCTGACGCTTCTTCAGATTCCTCTTCTTCAGCTTGAAGAGCTTTTGACTTCTCAACCTTAGCCTTTTCAGATTTAGATTTCAAGGCTATGGACTTTTTCCTCAGATCTTGCATCTCTGAGCGCTTCAGCTCATGGCATTTCAAAATGCTGATGAGTTCTTCTAAACTCATATTCTCAACGTCTCTCGTGAGCTCTATTGAAGTCACTAAAGGCATCCAACTTTCAGGAAGACACCTGATGACCCTTATGACATGATCTTTTGTTGTGTAGCTCTTGTTGAGAGGTCGTATGCCAGCTACAAGCAACTGAAATCTGGAGAACATTTCTTTAATGGACTCATTTGGCTCCATGATGAAGGATTCATACTTTTGGATCAAAGACAATGCCTTTGATTCTTTGACTTTCTTGTTTCCTTCATGAGACATCTTCAGAGATTCGAAAATGCCTTTCGCAAACTCACGATCTGTAATCTTCTGGTACTCTTCATAGGAAATAGCACTTAGAAGAATTGCTCTTGCTTTGTGATGTTGTGAGTACAACTTCTTTTGATCTGCAGTCATCTCTGACCTTGGGATCTGCTTGCCATCTGCATCAACTGGACGCTCGTAGCCATCCACAATAATATCCCAGAGATCTGCATCGAAACCCAGAAAGAAACTTTCCAGTCTATCTTTCCAATATTCGAACCTTTGACCATCGAACATAGGAGGCTTTGCATTGTAACCATCTCTTTGAGTTTCACTGGTGGTGGCAGCCATTGTTTTTCACACCGGCCCGGATCACTGAACACTGTTAGGTGTGGTAATCAGAACTTGCGCTCTGATACCAATTGAAGGTATGAAAAACGGTAGAAAGGGGGGGTTTGAATAACGTTTTCAGTATAAAACTTCCACCTTAAAGATTTTGACAAATCTTTCGAGAACTTAAGTGCTAAAGATAAGAGATAGAAAAGCACACAAGGATTTTATCCTGGTTCACTTGATAAATCACTCAAGCTACTCCAGTCCACCCGTTAAGGTGATTTCTTCCTTCTTAGAATGAAGGCAATCCACTAATCAGGTAAGAGTTACAACTGCACTTGAAACCTACAAGTGACTAACAATTACACTGACTTAGCTCACACTAAGATTCACTCTCTTAGTCTTCTCTAGGATCCGATCAGCCTTGATCTCCTAAAGGAACTAAACAAACTATTTATCAAAGAATTGTTTACAAGAGATTTGCTTCTAAAAAGCTAATAGTAAACTCAATGAATTTTCAGATGAAAGAAAGCTTAGAAGAATTTAAGTTTGTCTTGCGCGTATGTGAATGCTTCTAGCCGTTTCTTTCAGTCTTCAGCCTCTTTATATACTCCAAGGATTAGGGTTGAGCGTTGCATGGGAAATGCTACCGTTGGAGGGCAGTTCTGGAAAATCCAGCTTCTGCTGTGTCTGAGACTGTTAGGTAGGTCGTCAGGAAGGTACAGTTGCTTTTGTACTTGGATAGCGACTTGACCTTTAAACCTAGGAGACTTCTGATCAGGGGAATGCTTCATATTGGAACTTGTGAAGCCGGTTGATCAGAGTCAGAGGGAAAGCACAGATCCTCTGACCATTGTATCTTCTGATTCTGAACTCAGAGGGAAGAACATGGCCTTCAAAGTTTCTTGCTTCCGGACTTCAGAGTTTCCACTATTCAGCTTCTGCAACTTCAGAGTCTTCTACACCATCAGAACATCTGAACCTTCAGTGTTTCTTGGTTATCAGAACTTCTGGATCTTCAGAGCTTCTAGTGACTGAGTCCATATCAGAGTTTGTGTAACTTCAGAACTTCTGAAGCTTTTCCACTGTTCATACTGAACATGGTCAATGCGAAAGCGTTGCTTGGGTCACTCTTTAAGCACAGTGCTTCTGATTTGTGTGAGATTGAATAGAGGTCAGAGCCTGTAAATAGCACACTCAGAAAAACACGTTAGAGTACCACAATTGTTCATATCAAAAGGTTAACTTGTAATCATCAAAACATAGAGTTGTACTACTAGATCAAAACTTGATCTTACAAAATAACCTCTGCTGATCATTCTGAATTCTGTCAATTCGGGCAGCAAGAACTTCAACTTCTGGAGCTGGAACATGAGGAGCAACTTCAGCTTCTGATGACATTGCAATATCAACTTGAATTGGCCCTTGTTTCTGAACTTCATCAGCATCTGCATCTTCCAGAATGACTATGCCGTCAGAGCTTTCTTCTGCAGCCTCTTCTGAAGGCATCTCAACATCCTCTGAGGTACATTCAGAGACAACACATGGTCTTTCAGCCATAGCTCTTCTCAAGGGTTCAGATGCTTGTTCTGCCGCTGTTCCCTTCTACTGAAGTGGTCCCCTCAGAGGAAGCTTCCTTCTCTTCACTAGGGGAATAACATCAGAATCAGTGGATTATTCAGCATCTGAAGCTTCCCTTATACCCTGAATCACATTCTGGATGATCTCATGGTCATCCTGCTCATCTTCCTCTTCCTCAAGAATAATTTTGCGTCTCTTAGCCAGAGGCATGTCTTCATCTTCAGTCTCCTCACTTGAGGAGTCTTCCCATGTGTCTTCTGAGCTTTCAGAATCAGACATTTGTTGTTGTTGAGTTGAGGTTCTCTTCAGAGGCCTTTCAGGAGATGGTTCCCTGATGATCACAGTCTTGGAAGCAGCCTTCTTCTTTGCAGGTTCCTCTATCAGAATCCCTTTGCCCTTAGGATCTGAGGGCTTGCTGCTTGTTGCTCTCCTGGATTTCCTGGTAGCCAGCTTAGGAGGACTTTCAGGAAGAGTGTTAACAAATTCTGTAAGGGTGATTGGATCACCTTGACTTCTGAGCATCCTGACATATTCCAGAATGCATGCTGGATTATCCTTCTTGGACCAAATAGGAAAGTCATTAATGGGATAATCCCTCTGACGAACTTCATCAGAAGTGTCTTCTTTGGGAGCAACTTGAATTTTCTCAATGATCTGCATCTTCTTCAACTTTGTGCCATTGAGAGCATCACCAACTGTCATGGCCAGATCTTCGTTGAGTCCAAGATCTGATAGAGTCTTGACAAGCTTGTTTTGGACGAAGATGTCTGACAGCAGCCTTCCATACGGAATGTAGTAGATGAACCTCTTGTTCTCAGAACCAGTTGTGGTCCTTGATTTCTCAACACACTCCTTCAGATAATTGAAAAGTAGGAATGGCAGACATATAAGCTCACCAGTTGAAATGTAGTACATGATTACCTTCTGAGTTGCATTCAGGTAATCAGTTCCTCCAGTTCTGGGGTGAATGCAGTGCATGAAGATCTTCTGCCAAATCTTCATCTCAGACTTCAAGTCCTTAATGCTGTACTTGGTTTTCTCGTAAGACCAGTTATCACAGAGCGCCTTGTTGACCACGGTCCTCATCCCAGCAACATTTGCTTCAACATTTTTAATCCTTTTTCCCTCCTGGAACTTCATACCCAGCAGCTTTGCAATAGATTCTTCAGAGATCACAATTTTCTTGTCCAGTACATGGGAGACGACGTAGCAGTCGTTGCAGACTGCGTTCTTCCAGAACTCGACAACCAACTTGTGATAGATCGGACCACAGAGCCTGTTGAAGTACCCGGACCATCCTTGAAAATTGACTTGGTCCCTAGTATCAAACCCATGTTTAGCAAGATTATCAAAATCAACTCTTGCTTCGCAGCACACACTCAGTTCTTCCACTTTCTTTGCACAGGTGACTACATTTGGTGCATTCAGAATCTTCTGTGCTTCCTCGAATCTTTGCTTCTCTTGATCTTTGGCAGTTTGTGTGGTAGAAGCAGAAACATTCGCCTTAGGTTTCCTCGATTTGCCCATGATTTTCAGAGAATGAGGTTTAGGGTTCAGAGAGAAAGGGGAAATGTTGGAGGGAGAAGTATGAATGAATGCAATGCACACAAATAGTTTTAAAACCGTAAGTGTAAGTGAGTGGGAGATCGTGTGTGACAGTGCATATAGTGGGTTTAATGGTAACCGTTGACAGTTTTTCTAAGACATTAAAGGCAAAATCAACGGTTATAAAATATATAGTCTGAAAATAGCATAGTAGAGGAGAGTAGACATCATCATTATAGCAGATATACCACGCGACTCAAGGAACTATGTCACAAATGAAGTGACACGTGTATTATTGTCTACCACACAAGTTTAACCGGTGGGTTAAGTGCTTCTGATCGAGTAGCTTCTGAAGGGGGTAACATCTAATGACTTCAGAGGTACCATGGTCAGAAGTTCTGAAGAAAACCTTACTCTGAACAAAAGTCCATGTTCAGGTTTTCAAGGATAAATAAAAACCTATCTTCTGCTAAGGGCTTAGTAAAAATATCTGCCCACTGATGGTCAGTATCAACATACTCTAATGATAGAGTGCCCTTCTGAACATGATCACGAATATAATGATACTTTACCTCTATATGCTTTGCTCTTGAGTGTAGAATGGGGTTCTTGCTGAGTGAGATAGCAGCTGTGTTGTCACAATAAATAGGAACCTTCTTCAGAGACAACCCATAATCTTCTAGATGATTCTTCATCCATATGGTTTGTGTACAGCATGTGGCAGCTGAGACATATTCTGCTTCAGCAGTTGATAGAGCAATTGTGTTCTGTCTTTTGCTTGACCACGTGACAAGATTAGATCCAAGGAAATGGCAGCTTCCAGAAGTGCTTTTCCTTTCCACTCTATCTCCAGCAAAGTCAGCATCACAAAAACCTGAAAGTGTATACTCTGATGTTTTTCTATACATCAAGCCAAGGTTAGTGGTTCCTTTCAGATATTTGAGGATCCTCTTAACAGCAGTTAAGTCAGTCTCTCTAGGATCTGATTGGAATCTAGCACAGAGATGCACACTAAACAATATATCAGGTCTAGAGGCAGTTAAGTAAAGAAGAGAGCCTATCATTCCACGATAGAGCTTCTGAAAAACCTTAGAGGAAACTTCCTCTTTCTCAAGAATGCATGTTGGATGCATTGGAGTCTTTGAGATGTTGCAGTCACTCATGTTGAACTTCTTTAGAAGTTCCAAGGTGTATTTCTTCTGATGGATATAGGTGACTCCTGGTCGTTGATCTATTTGAATTCCCAGGAAGTATTTAAGTTCTCCCATCATGCTCATTTCAAATTCAGCCTGCATTAACTTAGAGAATTCCTTGCACAAGGAGGGATTAGCAGAACCAAAAATGATATCATCAACATAAATCTGAACTATAAGAATGTCATTCTTATAGGTTCTGCAGAAAAGAGAATTGTCACCTTTACCCCTTACAAACTCATTCTGTAGAAGAAAGGAGCTGAGCCTTTCATACCACGCTTTGGGAGCTTGTTTCAATCCATAGAGTGACTTCTTGAGCTTGTAGACATGCTCTGGATGTTTGTTGTCTTCAAAGCCTGGAGGTTGCTTGACATACACTTCTTCTGAAATGTAGCCATTGAGGAAGGCACTCTTGACGTCCATCTGATGGAGAAGGATGTTGTGATTTACTGAGAAGGAAATCAATAGCCTTATAGCTTCAAGCTTTGCTACTGGAGCAAAGGTCTTAGTGTAATCAATTCCCTCTGGTTGACTGTAGCCTTGAGCCACCAGTCTTGCCTTGTTTCTTGTTACTTCTCCTCTTTCATTTAGCTTGTTTCTGAACACCCACTTGGTTCCTATGATATGGAAACCTTTGGGTTTAGGCATTAAGGTCCATACATCATTCTTGGTGAACTGATCTAGCTCTTCTTGCATTGCTTGAATCCAGCCTTTGTCTTCAAGAGCTTCATCAACTGATTTCGGCTCAATGAGAGACACAAATCCCTTCAGACTCAGAAGAGTCTCTTCCGAAGGTTTGAGCATAGACCTGGTTCTGACGGGAGCATCTTTGTTGCCAATGATCAGTTCTTCTGGATGAGAAGCAACTATTCTTTTCTTCTTCTGAAGTTGATCAGAAGTTGTTGGAACATCTTCAGGGCTTCTGCCTCTGAAGCAACATCCTCTGGGCTTTTCATTGGTTGATTTGCTTCTGAACAATCAATGCTTAAATCTGCAAATCTTTCAAACAGCTTTGACTTTTCTGAGCCAAGCTTATCATCAAATCTAATTTGAATAGATTCCTCAACAGTTTGATAAATAATATTATAAATTCTAAAACCTTTAGATCTTTCAGAATAACCAAGAAAATAACATTTTAAAGCTTTAGAATCGAATTTACCCCAATGCTCCTTGGTGTTGAGCATGTAGCAACAGCTTCCAAAAGGATGGAAATAAGAGATATCAGGTTGTCTTCCTTTGCATAGCTCATAAGGCGTTTTCTCCAAGATTGGTCTAATGGAAATTCTGTTCTGGATGTAGCATGCAGTGTTGATTGCTTCTACCCAGAAGTGCTTGGCCATACTTGATTCTTGCATCATGGTTCGAGCCATCTCCTGAAGAGTTCTATTCTTTCTTTCAACTACTCCATTTTGTTGAGGAGTGCGAGGACAGGAGAAGTTGTGAGAGATTCCTTGAGGGTTGAATAATTCTTCAAAAGCTTTGTTCTCAAATTCTCCACCATGGTCACTTCTGACAGTAATCACAGAAGACTGAAACTCCTTCTGAATTGGGTAATGAAGTTGGTAAACACAGTATGTGTTTCATCTTTGTGCTTTAGGAACTTTACCCATGTCCACCTGCTATAGTCATCTACAATAACTAACCCATACTTCTTTCCTCCAATGGATTCAGTTTTCACTGGTCCAAAAAGATCAATGTGAAGTAGCTCAAGGGGCCTTGTTGTAGATACCACATTCTTTGCTTTAAAAGGCTTCTTGGTGAATTTTCCCTTCTGACAAGCTTCACACAGAGCCTCTGATGAGTACTTCAGATGAGGTAATCCTCTGACGAGATTTAGCTTGCTAAGTTGAGAGATTTTTCTGAGACTTGCATGTCCTAGACGTCTGTGCCAGATCCATTGCTCATCATTAACTGACATGAGACACTTGACCTTCTGAGATAGCAGTTTAGAGGATCTAATTTTGTAAATATCATTTTTTCTCTTCCCAGAAAATAAAACAGATCCATCTGTTTGACTAACAGCTTTGCATCCGGTTTGATTGAAGATCACATCGTAACCTTTGTCAGCAATTTGGCTTATGGAGAGCAAGTTGTGAAATAATCCTTCCACCAGAAGTACATCATTGATAACTGGAATTTTTCCATCTCCTATGGAACCTTTTCCAATAATTTTTCCCTTCTGGTTTCCTCCAAAGCCAACGTCTCCTCCTGACTTAAGCGGTGTCAGTTCTTGGAATATAGACCTTGTGCCTGTCATGTGTCGCGAGCATCCACTGTCCAGGTACCATGACAGGTGTCTTAACTGAGCTGCATAAGATGTGTCATCATCATTCTCAGAGTCTGAATCATCTTCTGAAGCTCCAGCACCTCTGCTAGTGGTAGCCATTAGAGCCTCCACAGCTTCATCTTCTTCTGACTCAGCTTCATCAGAATCAGTTGCATCAAAGGTTATGAGAGCTTTCTTCTTGAAGACTTTTCTTGGTCTCTTATCCATCTTAAGCTTGGGACAGTCACTCTTGTAATGCCCAGATTCCTTGCACTCGAAGCAAGTGACTTCCTTTCCAGATGACTTCTTCTGACCAGATGAAGATTCATATCTTCCTGAACTTTTCTTTGGTCCTTTGCCTTTGCTATGTCTGTTCTTCCAGAGTTTGCTTAACCTCTTTGTGAAAAGAGACAGCTCTTCATCATCAGACGCATCTGATAGCTCTTCAGATGAATTTTCTTCTTCTGCCTGATAGGCTTTTGCTTTGTCAGACTTTGACTTAAGAGCAATAGACTTGTCTTTCTTCTGAGGCTTGTCTCCTTTGAGTTCAATCTCATGGCTTCTGAGATGACTCACGAGCTCTTCTAACTTCAAGGAGTTCAAATTTCTGGAGAGTTCAATTTCCACTCCTTAGGCAAACTTCTGATAATCTTCTTCACAAGATCACCAGTAGAGTAGCCCTTGTTTAGCACTCGGATTCCAGCAATCAGAGTTTGAAACCTTGAGTACATCTCCTCAATGGTTTCACCAGATTCCATCTTAAACTGCTCATATTGTTGTATGAGAGCAAGAGCCTTGCTTTCCTTGACCTCTTCATTTCCTTCATGCGTCATGACCAAGGAGTCAAAGATGGATTTAGCAGTTTCTTTGTCAGAGATCTTCTCATACTCAATATATGATATTGAGCTGAATAGCATGGACTTCGCCTTGTGATGATCCTTGAAACGCTTCTTCTGAGCGTCAGTCATTTCAGAACGAGGGATCTTCACTCCTGAAGCATCTACTGGATCAGTATAACCTTCAATGACCATATCCCAGAGATCTGGGTCAGTGCCAAGGAAATAACATTCTATTCTATCTTTCCAGTACTCAAACTTTTCACCATCAAAGATTGGTGCTCTGAGTTGATTGTTGTTGTTGTTGTTGTCAGCGGAAGTATTGGCTTGGGCCATTGTTTGTTTTTCACACAAGGTTCTGGATCACTGAACACTGTTAGGTGTTGAAATCAGAACCGGAGCTCTGATGCCAATTGAAGGTGCGAAAAACACTAGAAAGGGGGGTTTGAATAGAGTTTTTGTATCTCGGGTATACTTTTTAGCTTTTTCAAAATTCAAAGATAAAAACTAAGTGCTGAATAATAGGAAGTAAAGCACACGAGTATTTTATCCTGGTTCACTTGAGATAAAAGCTCAAGCTAATCCAGTCCACCTGTGAAGGTGATTTCTTCCTTCTTCTGATGAAGGCAATCCACTAAAATCAATGAGTGTTACAACTGCACTTTGCAACCTGCTAAGTGACTAACAGTACACTGATTTTCTCACTAGTATCCTCTTAAGAAGCTGATCTACCGATCCTCTTAAGACTAGCTAAATACTGAATCAGCCTTGATTCAGTCCTCTCAAAATCCGACCAACCTTGGTCTCTTGATGAACTTTACAATATGATGTAAAAGGTTTCGGGTTTACAATGAGTGCTTCTAACAAGCGAATAGTAAACTCAGATGTTTAAGAACAGTGAAGAAATATTGCTAAGAGAATGGTTCGTTTGTGTTGAATATTTTCAGCAAAGTTTCTTAGCCTCTTTCTTCTTTCTTCAGCCTTTATATACTCCAAGACTTGTGATGTAACCGTTGCTAGGGTTTTATCCGTTGGAGTGGCAATTCTGTAATATCAGACTGCTAGGCTGTACAAGGTAGGTGGCGTACAGACTGAGACTTGTACGACGTTGTACTGTGATAGCGACCTGTCCTTTCACCAGTTGACTTGTGATGAGGGAGTTCAGATGAACGTTGATGAAGCTTCTGATCATCGTCAGATTGAAGCTTGGATTCTTCTGACCATGCAACTTCTGCTACTGAACGAGTTCCTCAGAACTTCTGATCGTCAGAGCTAGAATAGCTTGGGTCTTCAGAACCAACTTCTTGTAAGTCCTCAGAACTTGAGTCTTCCGCTTCTAGACCGTTCCACTGGAACATCTGGTCTTCAGAACTTCTGACTTGAGTTCTTCAGAACTTCTTGAGAGCTTCCATCTTCAGAGCTTCTGAAGTATTTGCCACTGTTCAGAACGAACATGATAGATTAAATAGCTCTCTTTTTAGTAACCCTTGGTTCTTCTTCTTCTGAACGAATAGGCTTGGGTCAGATTCAGAACCTGTTTGTCACAATTCAAGAAGACAAACGTTAGGGTACCACAATTGTTCATCATCACAAACCTTAATTGTAATCATCAAAACATAGAGATGCAACCACTGATCAAACCTTGATCTTACAATGTTTAGAATCAAAAATGAAGTATTCAGGATAGTTTTGCAAAAACCTCAAAACTATGAGCACAGAAAGACATAGAGAAAAGCTATGGAAAAAGCGATCAGAGGTAAGGATTAGCGACTATACCTCGAAACCTTGAAGTAGCAACTAACGGATCAACGATCAAGCAAGAAATGAACAAAAGCTCTTCTTCCTTCCTCCTTGGTGAAGCTCGCGGGTTTTGGGAGAGAAAATGGTGGAAATTTGTGATATTTTCTCATTTCTTGGCTATATATAGAGGTTGGAAAAACGCGGTAAAATGAAAGTTTCGCGAATCTGATTTTTCCGGCTTCATTCTCCGTGAATTCTAAGATAGGTTTTGGCGAAAGAATTCCAAAACTAAAATGAGGTTCCCTTGTATTTTTGGCGACTAATGCAAAGTCGGTGTAAAACTATTTTACCCGATAAGTTACTTTTTGCATCGAATGTCGGAATAGAAAACTTCCTTCTGAAGAAAGATTGAGATCATCAAGAGAAATGGGTGTACGCGTGTAGAATCTTCATTTGAAGCTCCCAATAGAAAAAGTCTTCATTGTCGGTTGATTTTAGGGTTTTGAACTACCAGGGTTTTGGTTTCGGCAAACTTCCGATGATTGGAATCGGACGTTCGTAGATCCTAGGGTTTCGCCTCGAAACAATTGTTATATATGGAATAAGAGAAGTTCTAACATTTCTCTGAATATTTTTGGAATAAATTCCTACAGTGTTCCAAGGGTGGAACATAGTCTTTTCCTAAGGTTCTTGTCCTAGGTTTAAGCGAATCGATCCTGCTATACCTTTTATCGATTCGGATACAATCCTTAGACTTTTCCTGAACTTTCTCCTTCATAAATTTATTTCATTAAGTAAACTCTTGTTCAGGTTTCCCTTCACAATACATCAACCCTAATCGTGAATAAGATTTTATTTACTTAGCATAAACTTAAAAACTTGGGTCTTACATTACTACCCTCCAAAAAGAAAGTTTCGTCCTCGAAACTTAAGGATCAGTAAAAAGTTCGGGATATTATTCCTTGATATAGCACCGTCCGTGTCTTTATTCCAAATAACTTTCACTAAAGCACTCTGCTTTCCCTTCGATTGTTTCACTCTTCTAGTCCCAAGGTTGACCGACGGCGTCTCAACAGACATATCATCTTTCAGCCCTATGTGGTCCGGCTCGACCATTTGATAACCCCTAGACGAAACATTGCGTTGGAATCTAATAGTCCATTAACATCATCTCCAACTTCGTAACTATCGTCGCTCGCACCATGAAATCAATCTTCTCCTTAGTCACCGTTCAAATTAAAACTCGACTTGAGTCTTAATACCTCGTGCATGACAAGACTCATCCCCTTAATCATCAATTCATCGACCACTCATAAGCTAATCATCCTCTTAAAATCCAACAATCCATTATTGTCGTCTTCATCCTCAAAACCTACCTCACTCAAACCAATTTAGGCTTATTGAATTTCCTAACACTTCGCATAAGTCGAGACTTAATCTCTAGAAGATCAAATCATAACTATACCTCAAGGGACTTAACTAGTCATTTCGTCATCTCATCCTTCAACTTACTGTCATCCAACTCAATAGCATGTGTCAGATCCGCAATATACTTCCGTTTAAACGCATCGGTGGAAGACTACTTCCTAGGCTTAGCATGTTATCCTAAACCTCGTGTACTTCTATAGTTTAAACACGAGCAATAACTGAGTAAAGTCTTAATAGGTGTACTAACTATAAGGTCAAAGCTTAAACCATATAAGTAAGATAGGTGTGTTTGCACACGCTACGAGAGTAATGGAACATATTATACTAGAATGAGAAAGAATGGTTAGAATGTTACCATCGTTCTTGCGCTCTCCTCTGACAAACCCCTCAGCTCTCTCACCGTCCATGGTGTAAACTCTTGCTTTAGCAGCAGGACGCTTTCCACGAGCAGTGTTCACGGTTGGTTCCGTCTTGGGTGCTCTGCACTGACCGGCATTATGCCCCATTTTGTTACAATTAAAGCATTTGGGCCTCGTGTCGGGACTAGCATTAGCATAGTGCCCCGGCCTCCCACATCTGAAACAGGTCATCTCCCTGTTCAAAGTCCGATCTCCAGAACCACCAGCAGTACCCGTCATGGGTCTGTAAGATCCTGAAGTAAACCTTTTTTCCGCAGGACGCTGATATGGCCTCCGGCTCTGAAATTTTCCTTTGTCTTGAAAAATTTGAGAACCTGATCTCATCGGCCCTCCAGTTCCGGTACGGTTCAACCTCTGGTTCTTCATCAGTTCCACTTCCGTGGCTTTCTCAACCAACGACTGGAATCACATGATTCCCAGCGGCCTCACTGAGTCCTCAATATCGGGCCTTAGTCCATTAACAAAGCGCTTGCACATATAACGCTCATTCACATGATCATGAAAGAATTGAAAATGCTTCGCCAAAGATTCCAGCTTCGAAGCAAATTCCGGTACTGACATACCTCCTTGACGGAGTGTCAGGAATTGTGACTCCCGCTCATCCCGAGCACTTGTTGGAAAGTATTTCTCCAAGAATGCAGTTCGGAAAGAGTTCCAGTTGATCTCTTCATGGTTGTCTTCCATAATCCCCTTGGTGCCCTTCCACCAGTACTCAGCATCACCGAGCAGTAGATAAGTCGCCATGCCCACTTTGGCACCCTCAACAGTCTGCAGAACGCCAAATATCTTCTCAACCTCCTGGATCCAGAGATCCGCTTTGTCTGGGTCAGTACCACCAGAAAACTTTGGTGGGTTTTGCCTCCTGAAATCATTAAGTCCCTTGTTTTGGTCGAGAGTTACCTCTCTCTGACGTTGATGCTGTTCACGTGCCTCCTCAGCAGCACGCCTCATAGCATTATCGTTCGCTTGTGCTGTCACTGTAAGACCCAAGTTTTTAAGCTTATGCTAAGTGAATAAACTTCTTATTCACGATTAAGGTTGATGTATCGTGAAGGGAAACCTGAACTAGAGTTTACCAAATGAAATAAATTTATGAAGGAGAAAGTTCAGGAAAAGTCTGAGGATCGTATGGATGTCAATAAAAGTTATAGCACGAACGTTTTACGCTTAAACCTAGGTCAGAAACCCTAGTATATAGCTAATTTACACTTTTAGGCACGACGGAAGTTAATTCCAAAAATCTTCAGAGAAATGTTAGAACTTCTCTTTTTCCATATATCAAAATCGTTTCGAGGCGAAACTCTAGGATCTACGAACGTCCGATTCCAATCATCGGAAGTTTGCCGAAACCGAAACCCTGGTATTTCAAAACCCTAGAATTTCTCGACAATGAAGACTTTATCTATTCAGAGCTTCAAATGAATATTCTACACGCGTACACCCATTTCTCTTGATGATTTCAATCTTTCTTCAGAAGGAAGTTTTCCATTCCGACATTCGATGCAAAAAGCAACTTATCGGGTAAAATAGTTTTACACCGACTTTGCACCGACTTTGCATTAGTTGCCAAAAATACAAGGAGACATCTTCTTAGCTTAGGAATTCCTTTGCCAAAACCTATCTTAGAATTCATGGAGAATGATGCCGGAAAAATCAGATTCGCGAAACTTTCATTTTCCCGCGAATTTCCAACCTTTTATATAGCAAAGAAAGGAAGAAAAATCAAAACAAACTACCCAAAACCCACCCAAAGGCCGCGAGTTTGCTAAGGAGAGGAGGAGAAGAGATTTTTTTCAATCCTTGCTTGATCGTTGATTAATCAGTTGCTGCTTCAAGGTTTCGAGGTATAGTCGCTAATCCTTACCTCTGATCGCTTTTTCCATAGCTTTTCTGTAGAGTTTTCTGAGCGGATAGTTTATGGGTTTTTGCAAAACTATCCTGAATCTTTCATTTCTGATTCTAAACCTCTTCTATATGTGCCCAAGATCACTTCTGCCGGATTAGATTTTCCGTTATGTCGCCGGAATTCTGCCGGAATCGATTTTAGCCTAAAATACCCATTTTAGAGTTTTTGGAGTAAAGCTTCAACCTTTAGGCTGAAAACTATCGCCTTAGCTTAGTGCTAGTAGGATTAGTTGTCATAAACGTTGTTGGTGACGTCCCTGCAAAATTTTATTTTTGGGATTTCAGTTTTGAAAATCCTAAGTTAAAAATCATGACCAAAATACCCCTGCGACAGTTTTTGATCCGATAATTTTTCCGAGTTCAGAATACCCTTAGTTACGGCTTATGAAAGCATAGGAACCAAGTTTGATCGAAGAAAAATCGAGCCCCTTAATTGTGAAAAGTGGCTGAGCCTGTTAAAGGGGGAGGAAGAAATTTCCTTTTCCGAAAACTTGTCTTTTCGCGCTAGATTATCGTACCTTAGAGTATAGATTTCTTCGAGTAACCTTAGGAAGTATCGATAACATAGTTTCCGATAGATTCTTATAGTATTCTGTGATTTCATTGTAAAGGTACTTTTGAGGATTTCCCCGAGGACCAACACTTTGAGTGCGAGGAAGCACTAGTTGATTATTCTGGAGAACTTTTAGGTGAGGGCTTCTCATTGAATCTCTAGTTAATGCTTAGGGTCGATGTTTCGACATTGTTTACTGTTTATGCACTGAGATTGTGTGTGATTGAAAATGTTTTCTGAGGCTTCGGCTGACAATGTAGATGATTCATCTACTGAATGTTTTTGAAGATTGACTTACATGCTATGTGCTATGTGGGTAATCTAGGATGTGTGGTGCATGCTTTATATGCTAAGTGCTAAGTGTTAATGTTGAGATTTCTTGATATGTGACATGTTGTTGATTGTGATGATTAAAATATGCTTTACACTGGAAATCTGAGATTCTGAATGGTGAGAATAACGGGCAGGTCATGCCGATTTTATTTTGAGAGTTTTGAGAAAGTTTGATAGGACGAACGAGGTTCGGGCCTTGATTTTGTTTAGTGGATCGAGACATCCTCTGGAAGCGACTTGGGATTGGGAGATCCTGCAAATGTATAAGACTTGCGATAAGACAAAATGGAATCTATTTTATAAAGAAAACTCATAAGACCTTAAATAACCTCTAAATCTTTAAGTAATGATAACAACCTCGAAGGAAGGCATTAGAAGTGAAATCTTAATTTTGGAAAACGAGGAGTGTCGTCGGATCCAAGTGTTGAGTATGTTGTCGTTGTGCTGTTGGAGCAGCGTTTGATGTTGTGCTGTTGGAGCAGCGTTTATTGTTGTGCTGTTGGAGCAGCGTGTGTTATTGTGCTGTTGGAGCAGCGTGTGTGGTGGTGCTGTTGGAGCAGCTATGTGTCGTTATGAAGTGTGTCTTTTGGTCGCAGAATCGACTTTACCTTAGGGTAAGCTTTTAGAGACTTTAACTTCCCTAGAACACGTGGCGACGTGTCGAGTGAGGTCGGAGACGTTGTTTGACTAATCATTTTGCATACATGCAACATTAATGAGGTATTAACACAGGACGTACTCTGGACCTCGTCGGTTTCCAAAATGGTCATAAGACCCGGAATGCCGTGAAAGAGCGTTTGTAGACGTCTCTTGTAGCAGACCGAAATGGCAGACCTACGGGTTTACTGCTGATCTGACTACCCTGTGGGAGTAAGAGACATCACGGGCCGAAATGGCACCACCGTGGCTGGTGAAGGGCTGATCCGATGATGTCCATCCGTTCCGGATTGCATATTGGTTGACTGGGTTAACCTGCATACATATCACGCAACATGCATACTGACTTAGTTGATGAGTGTGGTTGCTATTTGATAAACTTACTTGGAACATGCTAATTGTTATTATTGTCGTTATGATTTTGTGGAACATGCAACCCTAGGATGTTATCCCTAGTTATAAGCCTAAGTGGCTAATCTTTTAATGGTATCTATTGGTGGTATTATTTATATAATTCTTTGGAGTTGACCCTCGCGTCTTCTGTGTGTGCTTTGGCGGACAAACGCCCTTTGTCAGATGTCTTTGGCGGGCTGGTTCATGACGGTTCACCCTTCGGGGGAGACTAGAGTGGAGAAGCTGGAACAGGAGCGCATCGCGGTAGCGAGAGGAGGACGGATGGTGTACATAGACTAGGTTGTTCTGGATTCAGATTCGGGCGACGATCATGCTAGCATGTAGGTTTTAGTGCTGGTGTGAGCTCCTCGAGATGGGATTAGTGTAGGAGTAGAGTCTTAGCTCTGAACATCATTTGTTTTCTTTGGGGACAGGGTAGTTTCCCACCTATAGCTTTTTGTGTGGTTCTTTACGAGGATCACAGAGAGTTGGTTGGACTTAGGAAGTCTTGTTTCAGGCCGATGGGCCAGCTTATTCTCATTTTGAGGGATAGTGTTGCGGACACTTAACCGTTTCTTTTGGTTTGTACTTTTGCCTACGGGCGCTACTCTTCTATTACCCGTCACTGGAGGTTCACTCGTGACGAGGTTGCTACTTACAGCGGGGACTGTTTATATATTGTATATTAGTTCTATTGCTTTTCGCTTTTGGGTTTTATTTAATTCAGTCTTGTCTTAGTTATTATCGAAAAAAAAAATATTTCACGTTTTTCCGCATTAAGTTTACTTTTGGTTACTAAAGTGACACCACCGAAATCGGGGTGTTACATTGTGGTATCAGAGCACGGTCGAGTCTTTCGGGAGTTGTTGGGGAATAGGTCTGCTGTGCTAGGTTGTGTGACTCTGCAAAGAGTGAAAATTGATTGTCTGCAAGCGATTTTTCGCTTAAAAATTGATTGAAGTTATTGCTTAATCATATTGTATAGTTATGGAAATGCTATCTTATGATGAGTACTAACTGGTTGTTTGACTAAGCGTAGGATGGTAAGCCCTGATCGAATGGCGATGGCAATAGCTACCATGATTGAGGCAATGATGAATCAGGCTGCTGAGGACGCTTACGGACGCGCTGAGGAGGCGGCACGTGAGCAACCTCAACCGCTAATCGAGGCGTCCAAGCACCAGCAAAGCAGGTTGGACCGAGCTAGAACTGGAGGGCCAATGAGGTCAGGTTCTCAGGAGTACCGACCGTGGAAGCCATACCAGCATCTTGAGGGAAGAGACCCTATTCCGGGATCACGTAAGTCGACGACCGCAACCATTGGCCAGGAGGCTGTGTTATGCTACCGTTGTGGAAAGCTTGGACACTACGCCTTTCAGTGCTCAGTGGCTGGAACAAAATGCTGGAAGTGCAGACAACGTGGACATTTGGTCGTGAACTGTAGGACGTTCCAGGCGGGACCGTCTGATAACAAGATGAAGGACAAGTTTTCCGCCATAGATGGAGGGGCAAGGAAACAAGTGACCTGTTTCAGATGTGGGATGCCAGGGCACTATGCCAATGCTTGTCCCGACGCGAGGCCCAAATGCTATAATTGTAACAAAATGGGGCATACTGCCGGTCGGTGCAGAGCACCCAAGGCTGAACCAACTGTCAACACTGCTTGTGGTAAGCGTTCTGCTGCTAAAGCAAGAGTTTACACCATGGACGGTGAGAGAGCTGAGGGGTTTGTCAGAGGAGAGCGCAAGGACGATGGTAACATTCTAACCATTCTTTCTCATTTCAGTATAATATATTCCATTACTCTCGTAGCGTGTGCAAACACACCTAACTTATTTATACTGTCTAAGCTTTGACCTTATAGTTATTACGCCTACTAATACCTTATTTGAACGTAGCTCGTATTTTAGCTATAGAAGTACCCGAGGTTTAAGATAACACGTTAAGCCTAGAAAGTCGTCTTGTACCGATGCGTCTGACCAGAAGCTAGAAGCTAAGGAATGAATCTTAGAGAGATTTCGTATGGATATTATACCTATGATGTCGGGAGTGTGTAGTTCCGAAGCGACATCATTGAGGATTTAATATCAAGATATTTGTGACTATTGGATGATAGGAACTCATTGACTGATCCAGTAGGTTTTTCTAGATTTCCACCTTCGAGGTATTAGGTCTGATCAACTTAATATTGAGGGGGTGATATTCGGAATCACAGCTGGCTATGGACTTTGATAGAAGGATTGGTAAGATTAACTTGATCTGATCGAAGATTAGTTGAATTTGGGAGGAAAGTTCGTGTTAAGCACTTGATTGTACAAGATTAAGAATTGAACCTTTGGAAGTTGATGATTGTCGTATAGACATTAATTGGTTGGTTCGTGTGATTACTCCAAGTAGAAGTAGACTCAGTCAAAAGATTTAATGTTGGAAACATAATAGGTATTTTCTCGGAAGTTATGAAGTCATAGGTTATGTGATTACAGAGTGGAATTGTTAGAGACCAAATAGGTTGGATTTAATCAGGTTATAGATGATAGCTTGATAAGTAGCAAGATGGAGAAGAATTAACTTGGAACTAGATTGTTGTAGTCGAGTTCGAGGAATAAGTTTTGCTAAGTACATGATTAATTTGTGGAGACATTATAGTCTTAAGAAATGAATTTTCACTTGAAAAGTGTTAAAGGGTCAAAGGACATTACCGATGCAAACTAGATAAAAGTTTAGATTTTAAGCCCAGGAAGTTTAACTTGAATGTGTAAGACTTAGAGAATCGTCAGGAGTTTCGGGAGTGACTAAGTGTTGAATCAATGATTAAGTAGAAAAAGAAAGTTTTAGCATAAGTTGAATCCTTGAGGTTGTTGATATGGATTTCAAAGAAAATATGCTCAGATTACTAAGTGAGATTTACTAAGTTGGATTGGAATCTTAGGGTTAAGATTGACCTTGAGAGTTGAGAATCACGTACGAGTAGGAGATTGGAGATCTGAAGATGAGTTGCGGATTAAGACCTTGAGGTATAGTATAAGAGAGATCTTGAAGTAAAGAAATTCTGAGTTGTGTAGAGTGTTAAAGTTGGTTATAAGTTGGTAATCGATTGATGTTGATTATGAGACTGCGGACATAATGAACCATGTGATAAGATTTGAATGATGTTAGCATAACAAGTTATGACTATGGATATCAAGATCCAGTTATGAGTGTGAGAACGTGACGACACTTATCAGGTTGTTTGGGTAAGCGGAGGAGTTATAGTTTTAAGAAATGGATATTCACTTAAGGAGTATTGAGGGATTAAGAAGTTTATCGACGAGATGGTAATCAAGTTACAAGAAGGAAAGTGTTAGTATTAAGATGAATACTTGAAGTTATCATATTTGGACAGGCTACTCAGAGTCTAATAGTGAATGGAACTTTGTCATGGATTTCGGTGATGCATGCTAGAGTTAGCAAGTGAATTTTGCTCAGTTGAATAAGAATCCTATGATTAAGATTGACTTAGGGAGTTGAAAATCATGTATGAATAAGGGATGTAGTGGTGATAGCAGTTACGATAGTAGTTGAACCTCAGAAGGTTGGAGGATCGGATGATAAAATGACTAGTTAAGACCTTTGGGGTACAGTTATGAACTGATCTTCTAGAGGATAAGTCTCGATTTATGCGAAGCGTTAGGAATTTCAGTAAGTCTAAATTGGTTTGAGTAAGGAAGGTCTTGAGGACGGAGACAACAATAATGGATTGTTAGATAATAAGAGGATGATTAGCTTGTGAGTGGTCGATGAATTGATGATAAAGGGGATGAGTCTTGTCATATACAAGGTATTAAGACTCATGGTCGAGTTTTAATTTGAATGATGACTAAGTAGAAGATTGATTTCATGGTGCGAGCGACGACATTTACGGAGTTGGAAGTGACATTAATGGATTATTAGATTCCAACGTAATGTTTCGTCTAGGAGTGATCAAGCGATTGAGTTGAGTTTTGGATCATGAGTGCACGTCACGAGGACAAGTTGAGCATTCACTCCGGAGCATAGAGATGTACCGAGTTTCTAATCAACATTTTGGACGAACAAAAGCAAGGGAACGAGTGGTTAATGTTGTGCAATTGCACGAATGCCAACAAGTATTACTTCAAACGGAGACCCAACGCAAGTGGTCGAACCAGACAACATAGAGTTGGAAGATGATATGTCTTTTGAGACGCCGTCGAACCAGCATTGGGGCTAGAAGAGTGAAACAATCGAAGGGAAAGCAGAGTGTTTTAGTGAAAAGTTACTTGGAACAAAGACACGGACGGTGCTATATGGGTATTAGAAGAAAAGATCAAGGAATAATATCCAGAACTTTTACGGACCCTTAAGTTTCGAGGACAAAACTTTCTTTTTGGAGGGTAGTAATGTAAGACCCAAGTTTTTAAGCTTATGCTAAGTGAATAAACTTCTTATTCACGATTAGGGTTGATGTATCGTGAAGGGAAACCTGAACTAGAGTTTACCAAATGAAATAAATTTATGAAGGAGAAAGTTCAGGAAAAGTCTGAGGATCGTATGGATGTCGATAAAAGTTATAGCACGAACGTTTTACGCTTAAACCTAGGTCAGAAACCCTAGTATATAGCTAATTTACACTTTTAGGCACGACGGAAGTTAATTCCAAAAATCTTCAGAGAAATGTTAGAACTTCTCTTTTTCCATATATCAAAATCGTTTCGAGGCGAAACTCTAGGATCTACGAACGTCCGATTCCAATCATCGGAAGTTTGCCGAAACCGAAACCCTGGTATTTCAAAACCCTAGAATTTCTCGACAATGAAGACTTTATCTATTCAGAGCTTCAAATGAATATTCTACACGCGTACACCCATTTCTCTTGATGATTTCAATCTTTCTTCAGAAGGAAGTTTTCCATTCCGACATTCGATGCAAAAAGCAACTTATCGGGTAAAATAGTTTTACACCGACTTTGCACCGACTTTGCATTAGTTGCCAAAAATACAAGGAGACATCTTCTTAGCTTAGGAATTCCTTTGCCAAAACCTATCTTAGAATTCATGGAGAATGATGCCGGAAAAATCAGATTCGCGAAACTTTCATTTTCCCGCGAATTTCCAACCTTTATATATAGCAAAGAAAGGAAGAAAAATCAAAACAAACTACCCAAAACCCACCCAAAGGCCGCGAGTTTGCTAAGGAGAGGAGGAGAAGAGATTTTGTTCAATCCTTGCTTGATCGTTGATTAATCAGTTGCTGCTTCAAGGTTTCGAGGTATAGTCGCTAATCCTTACCTCTGATCGCTTTTTCCATAGCTTTTCTGTAGAGTTTTCTGAGCGGATAGTTTATGGGTTTTTGCAAAACTATCCTGAATCTTTCATTTCTGATTCTAAACCTCTTCTATATGTGCCCAAGATCACTTCTGCCGGATTAGATTTTCCGTTATGTCGCCGGAATTCCGCCGGAATCGATTTTAGCCTAAAATACCCATTTTGGAGTTTTTGGAGTAAAGCTTCAACCTTTAGGCTGAAAACTATCGCCTTAGCTTAGTGCTAGTAGGATTAGTTGTCATAAACGTCGTTGGTGACGTCCCTGCAAAATTTTATTTTTGGGATTTCAGTTTTGAAAATCCTAATTTAAAAATCATGACCAAAATACCCCTGCGACAGTTTTTGATCCGATAATTTTTCCGAGTTCAGAATACCCTTAGTTACGGCTTATGAAAGCATAGGAACCAAGTTTGATCGAAGAAAAATCGAGCCCCTTAATTGTGAAAAGTGGCCGAGCCTGTTAGAGGGGGAGGAAGAAATTTCCTTTTCCGAAAACTTGTCTTTTCGCGCTAGATTATCGTACCTTAGAGTATAGATTTCTTCGAGTAACCTTAGGAAGTATCGATAACATAGTTTCCGATAGATTCTTATAGTATTCTGTGATTTCATTGTAAAGGTACTTTTGAGGATTTCCCCGAGGACCAACACTTTGAGTGCGAGGAAGAACTAGTTGATCATTCTGGAGAACTTTTAGGTGAGGGCTTCTCACTGAATCTCTAGTTAATGCTTAGGGTCGATGTTTCGACATTGTTTACTGTTTATGCACTGAGATTGTGTGTGATTGAAAATGTTTTCTGAGGCTTCGGCTGACAATGTAGATGATTCATCTACTGAATGTTTTTGAAGATTGACTTACATGCTATGTGCTATGTGGGTAATCTAGGATGCGTGGTGCATGCTTTATATGCTAAGTGCTAAGTGTTAATGTTGAGATTTCTTGATATGTGACATGTTGTTGATTGTGATGATTTAAATATGCTTTACACTGGAAATCTGAGATTCTGAATGGTGAGAATAACGGGCAGGTCATGCCGATTTTATTTTGAGAGTTTTGAGAAAGTTTGATAGGACGAACGAGGTTCGGGCCTTGATTTTGTTTAGTGGATCGAGACATCCTCTGGAAGCGACTTGGGATTGGGAGATCCTGCAAATGTATAAGACTTGCGATAAGACAAAATGGAATCTATTTTATAAAGAAAACTCATAAGACCTTAAATAACCTCTAAATCTTTAAGTAATGATAACAACCTCGAAGGAAGGCATTAGAAGTGAAATCTTAATTTTGGAAAACGAGGAGTGTCGTCGGATCCAAGTGTTGAGTATGTTGTCGTTGTGCTGTTGGAGCAGCGTTTGATGTTGTGCTGTTGGAGCAGCGTTTATTGTTGTGCTGTTGGAGCAGCGTGTGTTATTGTGCTGTTGGAGCAGCGTGTGTGGTGGTGCTGTTGGAGCAGCTATGTGTCGTTATGAAGTGTGTCTTTTGGTCGCAGAATCGACTTTACCTTAGGGTAAGCTTTTAGAGACTTTAACTTCCCTAGAACACGTGGCGACGTGTCGAGTGAGGTCGGAGACGTTGTTTGACTAATCATTTTGCATACATGCAACATTAATGAGGTATTAACACAGGACGTACTCTGGACCTCGTCGGTTTCCAAAATGGTCATAAGACCCGGAATGCCGTGAAAGAGCGTTTGTAGACGTCTCTTGTAGCAGACCGAAATGGCAATCCTACGGGTTTACTGCTGATCTGACTACCCTGTGGGAGTAAGAGACATCACGGGCCGAAATGGCACCACCGTGGCTGGTGAAGGGCTGATCCGATGATGCCCATCCGTTCCGGATTGCATATTGGTTGACTGGGTTAACCTGCATACATATCACGCAGCATGCATACTGACTTAGTTGATGAGTGTGGTTGCTATTTGATAAACTTACTTGGAACATGCTAATTGTTATTATTGTCGTTATGATTTTGTGGAACATGCAACCCTAGGATGTTATCCCTAGTTATAAGCCTAAGTGGCTAATCTTTTAATGGTATCTATTGGTGGTATTATTTATATAATTCTTTGGAGTTGACCCTCGCGTCTTTGTGTGTGCTTTGGCGGACAAACGCCCTTTGTCAGATGTCTTTGGCGGGCTGGTTCATGACGGTTCACCCTTCGGGGGAGACTAGAGTGGAGAAGCTGGAACAGGAGCGCATCACGGTAGCGAGAGGAGGACGGATGGTGTACATAGACTAGGTTGTTCTGGATTCAGATTCGGGCGACGATCATGCGAGCATGTAGGTTTTAGTGCTGGTGTGAGCTCCTCGAGATGGGATTAGTGTAGGAGTAGAGTCTTAGCTCTGAACATCATTTGTTTTCTTTGGGGACAGGGTAGTTTCCCACCTATAGCTTTTTGTGTGGTTCTTTACGAGGATCACAGAGAGTTGGTTGGACTTAGGAAGTCTTGTTTCAGGCCGATGGGCCAGCTTATTTTCATTTTGAGGGATAGGGTTGCGGACACTTAACCTTTTCTTTTGGTTTGTACTTTTGGCTACGGGCGCTACTCTTCTATTACCCGTCACTGGAGGTTCACTCGTGACGAGGTTGCTACTTACAGCGGGGACTGTTTATATATTGTATATTAGTTCTATTGCTTTTCGCTTTTGGGTTTTATTTAATTCAGTCTTGTCTTAGTTATTATCGAAAAAAAAAATATTTCACGTTTTTCCGCATTAAGTTTACTTTTGGTTACTAAAGTGACGCCACCGAAATCGGGGTGTTACAGTCACAGCTTGGGCCATAGTGGCCATCATCTCAGCTAACTGGTTAGTATTCACCATGTTCTGTTAAGTTAAACAAACAGTTAGTACTCATCATAAGATAGCATCTAGTATAACTATACAATATGATTAAGCAATAACTTCAATCAATTCTAAGCGAAAAATCGCTTGCAGACAATCAATTTTCACTCTTTGCAGAGTCACACAACCTAGCACAGAAGACCTATTCCCCAACAACTCCCGAAAGACTCGACCGTGCTCTGATACACAAATGTAACACCCCGATTTCGGTGGCGTCACTTTAGTAACCAAAAATAAACTTAATGCGGAAAAACGTGTATATATTTTTTTTTCCGATAATAATATAAACAAGACTGAAATAAATAAGATGCAAGTGCGAAAGACAACAGAACTAATATACAATATATAATACAGCCCCCGCCGTAAGTACCCAACCTCGTCACGAGTAACCTCCAGTGACGGAAAGTAAAAGAGAGTAACGCCCGTAGGCGATATGTACAAACTGAAGTAAAGGTTAAGTGTTCGCAACACTAACCTCAAAAATGAGAATAAGTTGGCCCATCGGCCTAAAACAAGACCTCCTACATCCAACCAACTCTCTGTGATTCCTGTAAAGAAACCACACAAAAAGCTATAGGTGGGAAACTACCCTGTCCCCAAAGAAAACAATGACGGTTAGAGCTAAGACTCTACTCCTACACTAATCCCATCTCGAGGAGCTCACACCAGCACTAAAACCTACATGCTAGCATGATCGTCGTCCGAATTCGAAATCCAGAACAACCTAGTCTATGTATACCATCCGTCCTCCTCTCGCAACCGCGATGCGCTCCTGTTCCAGCATCTCAACCCTAGATCCCCCCGAAGGGTGAACCGTCGTGAACCAGCCTGCCAAAGACATCTGACAAAGGCGTTGTCCGCCAAAACACACACAGAAGATGCGAGGGTCAACTCCAAAGAATTATGTAAATAATAAACCCAATAGATACAGATAAGAGATAGCCACTTAGGCTTATAGCTAGGGATAACATCCTAGGGTTGTATATTCCACAAAGAACATAACGACAATAATAACAATTAACATGTTCCAAATAGGATTAACAAGTAGCAATCACACTCAGCAACTAAGTCAGTATGCATGTTGCATGAAATGATGTGACGGTTAACCCAGTTAACCAAATGCATTCTGGAACGGATGGACATCAACGGATCAATCCTAGCACCAGCAACGGTGGGACCATTTCTGCCCGCGTGCCTCTTACTCCAACAACAACGGTAGTCAGATCAGCCGTAACCTGTAGGTCTGCCATTTCGGTCTGCTACAAGAGTCGTCTACAAACGCTCTTACACGGCATTCCGGGTCTTATGACCATTTTGGAAACCGACGAGGTCCGGTATCACGCCGTGTATTAACCTCAAAATGAGTGCATGAATGCAAAGTGATTAGCCAAACAACGTCTCCGACCTCACTCGACACATCGCCACGTGTTCTAGCTAAATTAATGTCTCTAAAAGCTTACCCTAAGGTAACAGTCGATTTTGCGACAAAATACAATAATCATAAAACGAGTGCAAACACTCACGATGACTCTTCGGGTCATCAATGCTCTCACGAAGTCTCACGCTTCAGTGGAGTCTCGCACATTCACAAAGTCTCACGCTTCAGTGAAATTTTATGCTTTCACGGGGTCTCACGCCCCAGTGAATTTACACACTTGCACGAAGTCTCACACTTCAGTGAAGTTTCACGCATTCACAAGATCTCACGCCTCAGTGAAGCTTCATGTTGTTCACGAGGTCTCACGCCTCAGTGAAGATCCATGCTTTCCACGAGGTCTCACGCCTCAGTGAAGAATCACGCATTCACAAGGTCTCACGCCTCAGTATAGCTTCTCGGCTCATCCCTGGGATGGCTAAACAAACTGCTCCCAGAGCACAAGAGTATCAACATACTCAAAACCTCTTAACATTCTCAACACTTGGGATCCGACGACACTTCTCGCTTTCCAAAACTAAGATTTGCCTCCTAAGCTTCCTTTCGAGTGTATTATCATTATTTGAAGTTTTTGAGATTGTTTAATGTCTTATGAGTTTTCTTAACAAAATAATATCCTTTTAGTCTTATCGCAAATCTTATAAGTTCTCGGGATCTCCTGATCCCCAAATGACTCCAGAGAATGTCTCGATCCATGAAACACCATAACAAGGCCCGAATCTCATTCGTCCTATCAAACTTTCTCAAAACTCTCAAAATAAAATCGGCATGACCTGCCCGCTATTCTCACTACTCAGAAACACAGATATCAGCGAAAGACATAATTAAATCATCACAGTCCACAAACATGTCATATATCAATACACCTCAGAATAAACACGTAGCACTTAGCATATAAAGCATGCACCACACATCCTAGATTACCCACATAGCACATAGCATGTAAGTCAATCTCAAAAACAGTCAGTAGATGAATCATCTACATTGTCAGCCGAAGCCTCAGAAAACATTTTTCCCAATCAAACACAAACAAGTGCATAAACAATAAATCAATGTCGAAAGCATCGACCCTAAGCATTAACTAGAGATTCAGTGAGTATCCCTCACCTGCAGATTCTCCAGGTTGGTCCTCTAGCTCTTCCTCACAAGCAAAGCCTTGCTCTTCAGGAAATTCCTCAAAAGCACCTTTTGAGCAAAACCACAAAAATCAATCAAAATCTATCGAAAACTAAGCTATCAATACTCACTAAGGTTAAACGAAGTAATACATACTCCGGGGTACGATAATCTAGCGCGAAAGGACAAGTTTTCGAAAAAGGAATTTTCCTCCTCCCCCCTTAGAGTGCTCGGCCACTATAGGTAATTGTGGGGTTCGATTTTTCTTCGATCAAACTTGGTTTCTATGCTATCATTAGCCGTAACTAAAGGTATTCTAAACTCGGAAAAATTATCGGATCAAAAACTGTCGCAGGGGTATTTTGGTCACTATTTTTAACTTAGAATTTCAAAACTGAAATCCCAAAAAGCAAATTGGATGGGGACGTCACCAACGACGTTTATGACAACTAATCCTACTAGCACTAAGCTAAGGCGATAGTTTTCAGCCCAAAGGACGAAGCTTTACCCCAAAATGGGTATTTTCACCAGAATTGAAACTCGACGGTAGTTTTTCGAGAGTCGGCGCAGTATTTTTAGCTAGACATACTCAGAAGAATGTAGGGAAGATGTTTAGAATCAAAAATGAAGTATTCAGGATAGTTTTGCAAAAACCTCAAAACTATGAGCACAGAAAGACATAGAGAAAAGCTATGGAAAAAGCGATCAGAGGTAAGGATTAGTGACTATACCTCGAAACCTTGAAGTAGCAACTAACGGATCAACGATCAAGCAAGAAATGAACAAAAGCTCTTCTTCCTTCCTCCTTGGTGAAGCTCGCGGGTTTTGGGAGAGAAAATGGTGGAAATTTGTGATATTTTCTCATTTCTTGGCTATATATAGAGGTTGGAAAAACGCGGTAAAATGAAAGTTTCGAGAATCTGATTTTTCCGGCTTCATTCTCCGTGAATTCTAAGATAGGTTTTGGCGAAAGAATTCCAAAACTAAAATGAGGTTCCCTTGTATTTTTGGCGACTAATGCAAAGTCGGTGTAAAACTATTTTACCCGATAAGTTACTTTTTGCATCGAATGTCGGAATAGAAAACTTCCTTCTGAAGAAAGATTGAGATCATCAAGAGAAATGGGTGTACGCGTGTAGAATCTTCATTTGAAGCTCCGAATAGAAAAAGTCTTCATTGTCGGTTGATTTTAGGGTTTTGAACTACCAGGGTTTTGGTTTCGGCAATCTTCCGATGATTGGAATCGGACGTTCGTAGATCCTAGGGTTTCGCCTCGAAACGATTGTTATATATGGAATAAGAGAAGTTCTAACATTTCTCTGAAGATTTTTGGAATAAATTCCTACAGTGTTCCAAGGGTGGAACATAGTCTTTTCCTAAGGTTCTTGTCCTAGGTTTAAGCGAATCGATCCTGCTATACCTTTTATCGATTCGGATACAATCCTTAGACTTTTCCTGAACTTTCTCCTTCATAAATTTATTTCATTAAGTAAACTCGTGTTCAGGTTTCCCTTCACAATACATCAACCCTAATCGTGAATAAGATTTTATTCACTTAGCATAAGCTTAAAAACTTGGGTCTTACATAACCCAACAGGGAAATCAGGAAAAACGGACAGTTTTACAAAAAGCTCAAAACTTTGAGCACAGAAACGACTAAAGAAACGCAGTAGAAACAGTGATCAGAGGTAAGAATCAAGCTAGTTACCTCGGTACCTCGAAGTAGGAACGAACTGCGCGAAGATCGGTCGAGTTTTGGCGAAAAAATCTTCTCCCTCTCTCCCCTTGAAACTCGCGGCCTTGGATGGAAAGAAAATGAGATATTTTTAAATTTTCGAGCTATTTATAGGCAGGTGAAATCGCGGGAAAATGAAAATTTCGCGATTCCGATTTTTGCATCACGTTCACCGATGAATTCTAAGAGAGATTCTGGCGACAGAATTCCAGAACTCAAAACAAATCTCTGCCATTTGGGAAAAACGATATCTAAAATCCCAAAAGCGGTGTAAGTTAATCTGTCCCGAAAAACTACTCTTTGTTGTGATGGTCAGACGACAAAACTTCCTTCTGAAGAAAGATTGGAAATGTCGAAACAAATCTGGCTGCGCGGACGGAAACTTCGTTAGAAGTCCCGAATAGAAAAAGTCTTCATCCAGCGCTTGAATTTAGGGTTTCGAAGCAAAGAAATTAGCGTCGTCGGACTTCCGAAAAGTGAATACTATCGTGCGTACAGTCCAGGGTTCCGAAATGAAACTCTGGTCGAAGGAAAAATAAAGAGAATCTTTAAATTTTCCAAGGATTCGAAATCTCACTTAATACGTTGCTCTCGCCATAAGGCAGGTGTGCAGACGACTCGCATTAACTCCTAAAACGACTACGCAACATTCCTCAAGCAATTCCTGAACTTTCTTCTTCATTAATCTTTCTCAAACATCAAAATCCTGTCACGCTTACACTGATTCTACGCGTGAGTCGGAAATTAACTTGTTCTGCAAATCCAAGTCTTACGAAAACCCTTTTGCGCACATATTGAAACTTTATTGTCGAAAAGCCACAATCCGACTTAGTGCCTTTAGGATTAGTTGTTACAAATTCCGTTGTGAACATCCCCATCAAATTTGTTTTCCAAATTTTTAACTTTGAGTTTTTGAGCTTTAATTTTGGACCAAAATTCTAACACCCCGATTTCGGTGGCGTCACTTTAGTAACAAAAATAAACTTAATGCGGAAAAACGTGAATATTTTTTTTTCCGATAATAACTAAGACAAGACTGAATTAAATAAAACCCAAAAGCGAAAAGCAATAAAACTAATATACAATATATATAACAGCCCCCGCTGTAAGTAGTAACCTCGTCACGAGTGAACCTCCAGTGACGGGTAAGAAAGTGTAACGCCCGTAGGCAATATATACAAACCAAATATAAAGGTAAGTGTCCGCAACACTATTCCTCAAAACTGAGAATCAGCTGACCCAATGGCCTGAAAATAAGACCTCCTAAGTCCAACCAACTCTCTGTGATTCCCGTAAGGAAACCACACAAAAAGCTATAGGTGGGAAACTATCCTGTCCCAAAGAAAACAAATGATGTTCAGAGCTAAGACTCTACTCCTACACTAATCCCATCTCGAGGAGCTCAAACTAACACTCAATCCTACATGCTAGCATGATCGTCGTCCGAATTCGAAATCCAGAACGACCTAGTCTACATACACCATCCGTCCTCCTCTCGCAACCGCGATACGCTCCAGTTCCCGCATCTCAACCCTAGTTCCTCCCGAAGGATGAACCATCATGAATCAGCCCGCCGAAGACATCTGACAAAGGGCGTTTGTTCGCCAAAGCACACACAGAAGACGCGAGGGTCAACTCCAAAGAATTATATAAATAATACCACCAATAGATACCGATAAAAGATTAGCCACTTAGGCTTATAACTAGGGATAACATCCTAGGGTTGCATTATTCCACAAAGAATATAACGACTGTAAATCACAGTTAACATGCATCAAGTAGAACTAACAAGTATCAAACACACTCATCAACTAAGTCAGAATGCATGTTGCATGAGATGATATGGCGGTTAACCCAGTTAACCAAATGCATTCCGGAAACGGATGGACATCAAACGGATCAATCCTAGCACAAGCAACGGTGGGACCATTCTGCCCGCGTGCCTCTTACACCAAACATAGGTATGGACATCAACCGAGTCAATCCTAGCACCAGCAACGGTGGGACCATTCTGCTCGCGTGCCTCTGGGATGGACATCAACCGGATCAATCCTAGCACCAGCAACGGTGGGACCATTCTGCCCGCGTGTCTCTTACACCAAACCAAGGTAGCCAGATCAGCCATAACCCGTAGGTCTGCCATTTCGGTCTGCTACTAAGAGTCACCTAGCAGTGCTCTTACGCGGAAATCCTGGTCTTATAACCAATTTTGGAATCCGCCGTGGTCCGGTATCTAGCCGTGTTTAAACCACTTAATGAGTGTATGCAATGCAGTGATTAGCCAAACAACGTCTCCGACCTCACTCGACACGTCGCCACGTGTTCTAGCTAAATTAATGTCTCTAAAAGCTTACCCTAAGGTAAAGTCGATTCTGCGACAAAAGGCACTTCTTCACATCAACATAGTAACTCATGATGATCTCCAAATCATCCGACTCATCTCAATCCGATGGTCACAACTGCTCAACGAGCATAGAGTATTACACTCTCGGAAACTAACGGTTTCCCGGACTTATCCCCAAGATAGCCCAACAACGCATAGCTACTCCAACAGCACAGGAGCATCAACATACTCAACACTTCTCAGCTTCCTCAACGATTGGATCCGACGACACTTCTCGTTATCCAAAGACTAAGATTTGCATCCGAAGCTTCCTTTCGAGTTTATTATCATTAATTGAAGATTTAGAGGTTGTTTAATGTCTTATGAGTTTTCTTTTCAAAATAATATCCTTTTTAGTCTTATCGCAAATCCTATAAGTTCTCGGGATCTCCTAAACCCCCAAATGATACCAGAGAATGTCTCGATCCATGAAACACCACCACAAGGTCCGAATCTCATTCGTCCTATCAAACTTGCTCAAAACTCTCAAATAAAAATCGGTATGACCTGCCCGCTATGCTCACCATTCAGAATCTCAGTTCCTAGTGCAAAGCATATTTAAATCATCACAATCGACAACATGTCATATATCAATAAATCTCATCAATAACACTTAGCACTTAGCATATAAAGCATGCACTACACATCCTAGGTTACCCACATAGCACCTAGCATGTAAGTCAATCTCAAAAACATTCAGTAGATGAATCATCTACATTGTCAGCCGAAGCCTCGGAAAACATTTTCCAATCACACACAATCCAGTGCATAAACAGTAAACAATGTCGAAAACATCGACCCTAAGCATTAACTAGAGATTCAGTGAGAAGCCCTCACCTGTAGATTCTCCAGGGTGAACTTCAAACTCTTCCTCACAAGCAAATTGTTGCTCCTCAGGAAAATCCTCAAAAGCACCTTTACAATAAAACCACAGAATACTATCAGAATCTATCGGAAACTAAGCTATCGATGCTCACTAAGGTTACCCGAAGTAGTACATACTCCGAGGTATGATAAACTAGCGCGAAAAGACAAGTTTTCGGAAAAGGAAATTTCCTCTTCCCCCCTTAATAGGTTCGGCCACTTTAGGTAATTAGGGGACTCGATTTTTCTTCGATCAAACTTGGTTTCTATGCTTTCATTAGCCGTAACTAAGGGTATTCTGAACTCGGAAAAATTATCGGATCAAAAACTGTCGCAGGGGTATTTTGGTCAGGATTTTTAACTTAGGATTTTCAAAACTGAAATCCCAAAAACCAAATTTGACAGGGATGTCACCGACGACGTTTATGACAACTAATCCTACTAGCACTAAGCTAAGGCGATAGTTTTTAGCCTAAAGGTTGAAGCTTTACTCCAAAAACTCCAAAAATGGGTATTTAAGGCTAAAATTGATTCCGGCGGAATTCCGGCGACATAACGGAAAATCTAACCCGGCAGAAGTGATCTTGGGCACATAAGGAAGAGGTTTAGAATCAGAAATGAAATATTCAGGATAGTTTTGCAAAAACCTCAAAACTATCAGCTTAGAAAAGTCTACAGAAAAGCTATGGAAAAAGCGATCGGAGTTAAGGATTAGCGACTATACCTCGAAACCTTGAAGCAGCAACTGATTGATCGACGATCAAGCAAGGATTGAACAAAATCTTCTCTTCCTCCTCTCCTCTCAAACTCGCGGCTTTGTGGGTAGAAAATGGTGGAAATTTTGTGTTTTTCTTCCTTTCTTGGCTATATATAGAGGTTGGCAAAACGCGGTAAAATGAAAGTTTCGCGAATCTGATTTTTCCGGCGTCATTCTCCGTGAATTCTAAGATATGTTTTGGCAAAGGAAATCCAAAACTATAAAGGGATCTCCTTGTATTTTTGGCAACTAATGCATAGTCGGTGTAAAACTATTTTACCCGATAAGTTGCTTTTTGCATCGGATGTCGGAATAGAAAACTTCCTTCTGAAGAAAGATTAAAATCATCAAGAGAAATGGGTGTACGGGTGTAGAATCTTCATTTGAAGCTCCAAATAGAAAAAGTCTTCATTGTCGGTTGATTATAGGGTTTTGAAATACCAAGGATTCGGTTTCGGCAAACTTCCGATGATTGGAATCGGACGTTCGTAGATCCTAGAGTTTCGCCTCTAAACGATTGTGATATATGGAAAAAGAGAGGTTCTAACATTTCTCTGAAGATTTTTGGAATTAACTTCCGTCGTGCCTAAAAGTGAAAACCAGCTATATACTAGGGTTTCTGACCTAGGTTTAAGCGTATATTGTAAGGCCCTAAGTTCAATTTGGAACAATTTTATGCAAGTTTGAATAAAATTGAAGTTTTAGCTAATGTTTGATAACTGGCAGATTAGAACTGTCAACTTGTGTGAATTTATAGAGGGTCTTAACGACTTCATTTGGGAAAACTTCCTTCATGAGAGTTGTAGACCTTCAAGTCTAGAAAATTCTCCAAGTGGTTTCGTGTCGATCCGATATCTGTAGCTCCAGATATCCCCGTTTTAGTGAACGTAGTTCCGGCTGTACAGTGCCAGCGGGATTATTACATTGTTTTTCTTCTAAGTCCGAATTTAATTATGAATTTACCTTTGAGGGCTTAGGTTTTAGTAAGTTTCAGGTCTGATTAGGTAATTAGACTGGTGGGTTAAGGTTGGACTTGGGTCGGGCTTGTGGAAAAACAAAACCCTAGCCCACTTGTGGGTTGCATGTGATTTTAGCCAAGGGGGGAAACCCTATTCTTCCACAATCAGAAAACAGAGATACACTACAGCACCTTCACGTGAAAAACAAAGAGAGAACGTGTGAGAGAAGAGAAGGGAGCCGCCGCCCAAGCCACCACCATTGTCGCCGGTCACGCGCGCGAGCAAGGGAGAGAGCGCGAATAGAGAGAGTTTCGCGAAGGAGAAGGAAGGTGAAGGAGACTTGGACAGCAAGAGATTGTTCTTCCAAACTTCATTCTCTTCTCTTTTCAGATCAAGAATCAAGGTAAGGGCTGGTCCTAGGACTTGGGTAGTTTATTAGGGACTTGTTGCTATGTTTGTTTGTGAAGAATCTTGATTGTTGAGGGTTTGCATGAGGGTTTGGGTTGAAGGTTTGCTTGCTGTACTATTATCATATGAGACCTATGTGATTTGATTTTATTGCTGGAACATAGCTTAAAGCCTTGGGCTGAGATGGTTTATAGCTTAAACTAGAGGTGGAAGTTTCGCTGCCAGTTTCCTGTACTGGACAGCGGACTTCAGAGCCCCTTTTTACCTGTTTAAGGTCATCAAATGAAAAAGTGATTAAAATGAAAGTTGTAGATTTTCGAAATATCTTTCCAGACATATAAAAATCATAATTTTTGGTTTAGTAATGTGATCTGGGGGTCGTGTTTAGTAACTGTCACACCTGCTTTTTTTCCTGTTCCGGACAGTTAGCTTTAAGGCCTAATATCACCTAATTCTGGGACTCAAATGAACAAGTGAGTAACTAGAGACTTGTAGATATTTAAAATAGCTTTCTAGAAAGGTATCATACGTGATTTTTGGTTGAAAGATGCATTCTGTGGCTCTATTTTTGTGAAAGTTGTTTCTGCTGTCAATATGTTGAAGTTGCGATGATATATTATGCATGAGTGAATGTTCTTGCGTTCCTTTACGTGGATTATATTTATTTTCTGAGTTAATGGTTCAAGGGTCGCTCACCTAGCCGTAATTCCCTTGTAACCCGTGAATGTTGTGTTGTGAAGGTTGTTGTATAAAGAGTATGATAAGACTCTAGGATTGATTTTAGAGACTTAACAAAGAGAACAGTGTAATAAACTCGCTTGCAAGTAAATGTGAATAATTGGACATAGGTCTGGTGAGGACTATGGACCATGAGAACGATGGTACCTTGCACGCGAGGGTGTTTTGTGGGTTGTACGGTGAGTCCCCACGTGATTGGCTGACTGCGGTCGCCTTGTGATTCTGTGGACGGACGGTGAGTCTGGCGGACGGTGAGTCCCCCCACATGATTGAGGGTTGTACGGTGAGTCCCCTCCGAGATTTGTTCATCTGCGGATGATCGTGATTATGGCCATGGAAGTTTTGGTGGGTTGTGTGAAGTGAGATTCCGTTAGTAACTGACTCTTTCCCATAAAAGACATATAATGTACTTATATTATATATGTTGTTGTTGATTTTGTCATTATCATTCTTTTGTTGGACCTGACCCTGCTTGTTTGCTATGTGTTTGTTTGGGGGGGGTAGATGGTCGTGAAGATAATGGCGATGACTCATTCTTGGGAGTTGATGCTACGTGACGTGCCAATACCGGAGGACGACTACACTTCAGAGGAAGAGGAAGAGGCTAAGGAATAGGGTTTGGGTTGAGAGTCTTTTGTTTTCTGTTGGGGTTGAGAGTTTCCGAAGTGTTGGTAT
The DNA here is from genome assembly GCF_012489685.1 of Lotus japonicus. Lineage (NCBI taxonomy): Eukaryota > Viridiplantae > Streptophyta > Magnoliopsida > Fabales > Fabaceae > Lotus > Lotus japonicus. The sequence goes on from NC_080046.1 coordinate 25,624,578, forward strand.
CGAACAATTTTATTGCTTAAATTCGAATGAACAAGTTTTGATGTAATCTTTATTTTCATTCAGGCCTTTGTTTCGTACTCTTTACAGTTGGTTATTTAAAAAGTTTTACGAAGTTGGTTACTTCCGCGTGTTTTTTGGAAAGGTTATGTTTCAAGAGTTTTTGTAAAATGAAAGGTTTGTCATTAATTGAGGATTAATAAGTGAATCACCGAAAACTCTTTACGAAAATTGGTTAATTAGTTACTGTGTAACACTCGAGAAATCGGGGCGTTACATATATCGATCGTGCTATAACTTTTATCGACTTCGGTACGATCCTCAGACTTTTCCGGAACTTTCTCCTTCATATATTTATTTCATTTGGTAAACTCTAGTTCAGGTTTCCCTTCACGATACATCAACCCTAATCGTGAATAGGAATTTTATTCACTTAACACAAGCTTAAAAACTTGGGCCTTACAAAAATGCCTCTAACTAGTCGTATTTTGACCCGGTCGTTCTAAATTTTTCTGACAGTTTCTTTACCGTAGTTTTACCCTAAAACTACCTAGGAATTAAATTAGATCGAAGAAAAAGCGCCGGAACCCTTTTCTCCCATATGGGCGAGAGCATGTTTGAGGGGGGAGGATTTCGTTTTTTCGATAACTCGTCCCCTCGTGCTCGATTGTTGTACTCTGAAGCTTGAAACGCTTTGTCTGTCATTAATTAGCTGTGTGGTGATCGAGCTAATCGATTTTGTTTTGATTTCTTCTTTGTTTTCTCCAAGGTTCAGTTGAAGGAACTTTGGGTACTACGGAGCTTTACTGTGAGGAAAACCTATACCACGAGGCTGGAGCAACTCGAGGTTAGGGCAACTTACCTATTAGCCAAGATTGCATGATAGGCGTCGATAAATTCGACTTGTGTATTACTTTGATATTGGTTATGATGATGAATTATTGTTATGGTGTTTTCATAACTTATGATATTGATGTTGTATTAAATTGTGCGCCTTGACGCGATTTCGGAGCGAAGAATCACTGGATTGATTCCTTTTGATCTTTCGGGTTGAATGAACAACCCTAGGCAAGTCCAAAACGAGGTTTGAGACTTAGCTATCGTTTGTATACTTAGACTTTCCCCGGGATTACACTTGGTGGGATTTTGGCAAACTTAGAATGAATAGAATTTTGGAAACTAGAGACCTTAGAGAACTTAGTCTTCAAGAATTAAACTCATAACTTGACTAATTCAATTCGAAACATTTTCATTAACGAATAAACCATAGGGAATCTAACGGGAAAATGATTGCGAAAGACGGGGAAAAGTCAACATTGTCGTGAGTTCTTGAGAATCGTTGGACACCACGAGGGTGAGCCACGGTGACGTGAGGAAGTCACCGAGTACTTTGGTACTCTTGTTGTTAGAGTTTATGTCGTAGGGTCGACATTAAACTCTAGAGTTTTGGAATTGAGGTTTAAGCTAAACACTTGCGTTGTGAGGACGATTCGATGTTTGGCTAACCATATTGCATCATGCATACATTCGAGGTTGGTACAGTCGAAAGATTGGGCCTCGGTGAAGTTGGGACGGCTTCACGAAGGTTGGGACGGCCTTCATCGGAGAACACTTGGGTGTATCTTCAGCATAGCGGGCAGAGTGGTACGACCTAGGGTGGTTGGGACTGATCTGACTATGCATGGGTTGTAAGCGACACGCGAGCAGAGTTTTCGACACTAGGCCGGTGTAGGGCAGACTCGTTGGTGCCCATCCCTGTAACACCCCGATTTCCAGGTGTCACTTTAGTAACAAAAAATAACCTTTACGCGAAAAACAGGTAAATTTTTTTCGTTTCTTTCGATTGATTCCTTTAAATCAAAGCGTTAAAGAAGTAAGGACAAAACCCAACAACTAACTAACCGATATACAATATATACATCTGTACAGCCTCAGCTGCACTCCATGTCACGCGAAGCCGCAGTGACTCCAAAGTAGTACGCCCGTAGGCAAATATGTACAACATCAGCACTGTAAGTAAAAGTATCAAAATACAGTTATCCAAGAGAAAGTCGGCACTCAAAAATGGCCTGAAAGGAAGACCCCTATACTCCGACAGACTCTCTGTGATCCTCCTCAAAAGAACCACACAAAAAGCCACACATCGGAACCTACCCTGTCCCCAAAAAAACTGACGATCAAAGCTCTTCACAAAAAAATGTCGCTAATCCTAACCTACCCTCCCAGCTCAGCTCACCAATCCTCCTCCTCCTCATCGCTGCTCGGGGAGTAGCTCTCCCCACTGCTCTCGGAGTCAGAGTCGGAATCCACCGTAATCATCTCGGTGTCCAAGTCCATAACCTCCCTCCTCACTGTCCTGCGCACCGCCCTAGTCGAGCAGGTCTCCACATCCACCTCTCCTGTAAGAACATCCTCCTCTACCACCCTCATCAAGGGGTCCACACGGTAGCCGTGCGGTGAAGAGAAAGAAAGGAGACGTGAGGCAGATGGAACGACAGACTCCCTCCTTGGCTGTACGAGCCTAGAGGACGACGCCACGTCGGTAGAAGCGATGGCAGTAGCCGGAGGTGGCACAACAGGTATAGCAGCAGCAGCAGCAGGCTCGATCTCCTCTGGGTCCTCCTCAACAAAAGGTGAAGTCGGAGGTGGTGCAGGTGGTGCATGTCCAGTGCCTGGTCCACAATGAATTGAGGGCGGCAAGTCAAAACTCAGCTCCATACGCCGTAGCACTCCGCTCGTCAGGCGTCCTCGCTCATCCGTCCGGTCCTCCATGACCCTTCCCCTATACGTCGCTCGGTGACAAGCTACATCGATCACCCAAGCGGTGGGGGCATCCCGATCCAGCAGCTCATATCTGATCCCCCCCGAGGGAGAGACCGTCGAGAACCAGTCGGCCATCAACATCTGGCAGCAGGCCGACCGCCCAAAGACAAACATACAAACAAAGCCAAGGCGCTAGGGTCAACTCACAGCAATAAGTACATATACACACAACATGTGACAGGGTATATATATAAGTTGTTATATAAGCATATAAGTAATCCTAGCATGTTATGGCTCTAACATTGCTTCAATAAACAAACAGCACACAGTCTCAGTCAGCATGAATGTATGCGTGAAATGCAATTATGAATCCGGATTTGTGACGCGTTCCCGTTCGCCACAAGTGAAGCATTCCCGTTCTTCACTATGGATGGACCATTCCCGTTATCCATCCTGGATGAAATCCATCCTGGATGAACCATTCCCGTTATTCATCCTTGGTGAACCATTCCCGTTATTCACCATATGATGAACCATTCCCGTTATTCATCATTTATGCAAGGTGAACCATTCCCGTTATTCACCATGATATGCACAGGTGAACCATTCCCGTTATTCACCCGATTGAATGCAACGTGGTTAGCCAAACAACAAATCGTCCTTACCACGAAAGTGTTTAGCTCACAACCCAATCTCAACAAACCCATGAGTTAGTGTCGGTCAATACAACACAACTCGGAGTGAGTGTCGGTCAATACAACACAACTCCATCCACAGAATACACAAGGGTCTAGTGTCGGTCAATACAACACAGCCCAAACAACAAGAGCACTAGGTGTCGGTCAATACAACACGGCTCCACAACACTCCCAAGAGTACTAGAGTACTCGGTGACTTTCAATCATCACCATAGCTCACCTTAGTGGCTTTCCCAATTCGAATAACTCTCCAAACCCACAACAAAAGTCGACTTTTCCCCGTCTTTCGTAAATATTTTCCCTTTTAGTTCTCCTATGATTATTCGTTTAGTAAAAACGTTTCGAATTGAATTAGTCAGGTTATGAGTTTATTTCTCAAAGTCTAAGTCTCCCAAAGTCTCTAGTTTTCGAAATTCTATTCATTCTAGGTTTTCCGAAAACCAACCACCCAAAAGAAGTTTCTCGAGGAAAGTCTAAGAATTCCAACAAATACCAGCAAATGGCTAAGTCTCAAACCCCTCGTTTGAACTTGCCTAGGGTTGTTCATCCAACCCGAAATATCAAAGATCACCAGATCAATGAATCTCCACTCCGAAGTCGCGTCAAAACGCTCAATTCAACACAACATCACATCATAAGTTATGAAAACATTCATAACAATAAACCATCATCATAATTAATATCATAGCAAAGCATAAGTCGAATTTATCGACGCCTATCATGCAATCATAGCTAATATATATGTAAGTTGCCCTAACCTCGAGCTGATCCAGCTTCGCAAGCAAAGTTCTCCTCAAACAATTGCTCTGAGTATTCCAAAGTTCCTTCAACTGAACCTCGGAGGAAAACAAAGCAGAATCCAAACAAAATCGATTAGTTCGATCGCAAAACAATACATAAACGATAGACAAAGCATTAAAGCTTCAGAATACGACAATCGGGTACGAAAGGACAAGTTTTCGAAAACGAAAAACTCCCCCCCCCTTAGGAAATAGCCCACGGCCATAAGGAGAAAAGGGCTTCGGCTCTTTTTCTTCGATCAAATCAGTTTACAAGGTAGTTTTAGGGTAAAACTAAGGCAAAGAAACTGTCGGAACAATTTTCGGACAATCGGGTCGAAATACGACTATCCAGGGGCATTTTGGTCCAAAATAAAGGCTCAAAACTTCAAAGTTATCAGTTCTGAAAACAAATTTGACAGCAACGATCCTCATGACATCCGTGACAACAAATCCTAAAGGCACGAAGTCAGATTATAGCTTTTCGACAATAAAGTTTCGAAATGTGAGACAAAAAGGATTTTGAATCAGTTTTTCAGATCCCTGTCAACTGGATCACATTCAGAGTTTACTGACAGAGGTTTTAGGCTCATGGGAACCTAGAGAACATAACCCAAGCAAGAAATCGAAGAAATCAGACAATTTTAGAAAAAGCTCAAAACTGTGAGCACAGAAACGACTTTAGAAACTCAGCAGAAATAGTAATCAGAGGTAGGATTCATGATAGTTACCTCGATACCTAGAAGTAGGGACGAACTGCACGAAGATTGGTCAATTTTCCGCGAAAATTCCTCTTCTCCCTTGCTCTCCAAACTCGCGGCCCTTTGAGGAAAGAAATGAGAGGATTTTGCTTTTTCGCGCTATTTATAGGCGGGTGAAATCGGGGGAAAATGAAAATTTCGCGATTCCGATTTTTGCAGCACGATCACCGAGGAATTCTAAGAGAGATTCTGGCGTCATAATTCCCGAACTCAAAACAAATATCTAAGATTTGGGAAAAACGATATCCAAAACGCCAAAAACGGTGTAAGTTAGTCTGTCCCGAAAAACTACTTTTTGCTGTGATGCTCAGACGACAAAACTGCCAACAGAAGAAAGATTGGAAATGTCGAAACAAGTCTGGCAATGCGGACGGAATCTTCGTTAGAAGTCCCGAATAGAAAAAGTCTTCATCCTTCGCTCAAAACTAGGGTTTCGAAGCAAAGAAATTAGAGTCGGCGGACATCCGAAAAGTGAAACCTATCGTGCGTACAGTCCAGAGTTCCGAAATCAAACGCTGGTCGATGGAAAAATAAAGAGAATCTTTAAATTTTCCGAGAGTTCGAAAACTCACTCAAAACGTTGCTTTAAGAGCGAAATAGCCTATTCTGGACACGCTCGCCCTAAGGCAAGGGTGCAGACGACTCGCACTAACTCCGAAAACGACTACGCAACATTCCTCAATCAATTCCTGAACTTTCTTCTTCATTAATCTTTCTCAAATATCAAACTCCTGTCACGCTTACACTGATTCTACGCGTGAGTCGGAAATTAGCTTGTTCTGAAAATCCAGGTCTTACAATACTCCCCTCCAAAAAGAAAGTTTCGTCCTCGAAACTCAGAGTTCAGCAAAAAGTCCGGGGTACAGTTCCTTGATCTTGTCTTCCAATTCCCATGTAGCATCCCCCGTATCCTTGTTCCATATCACCTTTACCAACGAAATCTGCTTTCCCCTCAGCTGTTTTACTCTTCTATCCCCAATACTCACTGGCGGTGTCTCAAAAGTCAAATCATCCTTCAGTTCAACGTTGTCTGGCACGATCACATGAGTCGGGTCTGGAATGTACTTCCTCAATTGCGACACATGAAATACGTCATGAATGTTGGAAAGAAATGGCGGTAGTGCAATCTGATATGCAACTGGTCCAACACGTCGAGTGATTTGATAAGGCCCAATAAACTTTGGCGTGAGCTTCCTCGACTTAATAGCTCGTCCAACTCCCGTAGTCTGAGTAACTCGTAGAAACACATGGTCACCTTCCTCAAACTCTAGGGTTCTGCGTCTCTGATCAGCATAACTCTTCTGTCTGCTCTGTGAAGCTCTCATCTGTTCTCTGATCTGCTTGACCTTCTCAGTCGTCTGTTGCAGCATTTCTGGCCCAATCAACAAACTCTCTCCATCCTGATACCAACACAACGGTGTCCTACACTTTCGACCATACAAAGCTTCATACGGTGCCATCCCAATACTCGCATGAAAACTATTGTTGTAGGTGAATTCAATCAATGGCAGAAGATCATCCCAGCTTCCTCTGTTATCTAACACACAAGCTCGTAGTTGATCCTCTAGCGACTGAATAGTTCTCTTTGTTTGCCCATCCGTTTGTGGATGATACGCCGAACTCAATCTTAGCTTGGTTCCTAACGCATCATGAAGAGCTCCCCAAAAGTGCGAAGTAAACTTCGGATCCCGATCAGACACAATGCTTGTCGGAACTCCGTGTAGTCTCACAATCTCCGCCACATAAATCTCGGCCAACTTCTCCACATTGTAGGTAGTTCTCACTGGTAGGAAATGCGCTGACTTGGTCAAACGATCCACAATCACCCAAATCGAATCGTTTCTCTTCTGTGTTCTTGGCAAAGCAACCACAAAATCCATGGATATACTATCCCATTTCCATTCTGGCACGTCTAAACTCTGTAGCATACCAGCAGGTCTTTGATGCTCTACCTTTGCCTTCTGACAAGTCAAACATGCAGCTACATACTCAGCTACTTGTTTCTTCATTCCTGGCCACTAGAAATTCAGCTTCAAATCTTGATACATCTTGGTCATCCCCGGATGAATACTCCATTTGCTCTTGTGCCCTTCATCCATGATCAGCCTTCTCAATTCTGGATTGTTGGGTACACAAACTCTGTCTTTGCATCTTAAAATATCATCCGTTCCGATCTTGAATTCCGGGTCTTTCCCTTGAATCACTAAGTTCCTCTTCTCCAGCAGAAACTCATCTTGCAGTTGTTGCTCTCTAATCTCTTCCATCAGTCCACTGGCAATTCTGATCATACCGAACTTCAACTTTCCCTCAGACGGTGTCACGCCTAAACTCATATCTCGAAATTGTTCCAGTAACTCCAGCTCCTTAACCATCATTGACGAAACATGCATCTTTCTGCTCAAAGCATCAGCAACTACATTCGCCTTCCCAGGGTGATATTGCAACGTAAACTCATAGTCCTTGATGAACTCCATCCATCTTCGTTGCCTCATGTTCAACTCCTTCTGATCAAACAAGTATTTAAGGCTCTTGTGATCGCTAAATATCGTGAAAGTACAACCATAGAGATAATGCCTCCAGATCTTCAGCGCAAACACAATGGCAGCTAACTCCAAATCATGAGTCGGGTAGTTCCTCTCATGCGTCTTCAACTGTCTCGAAGCATACGCCACCACTTTTCGATGTTGCATCAGCACACATCCCAAGCCTTAATACGAAGCATCACAATAAACATCATAAGGTTCTTCTGGTTGCGGCAAAATAAGTACAGGTGCTGTCGTCAAACGTTCCTTCAGAGTCTGAAAACTTGATTCACACGCCTCAGTCCATGCAAAAGGTTGATCCTTCCTCGTCAGTTGAGTCAAAGGTCCAACGATCTTGGCAAATCCCTCAATGAAGCGTCTATAATATCCAGCCAAACCCACAAAACTTCTGATCTCCGTCACTGTCTTCGGTTGCTCCCAAGCCAAAACAGTCTCCATTTTCGCCGGATCCACAGCTATGCCTTCCTTTGAGATAACGTGGCCTAAGAAATTAACTTCCTTCAGCCAGAATTTACACTTGGAAGGGTTCGCATACAGCTTCTTTTCTCTCAACACTTGTAAAACTTGGCGCAAATGTCCTTCATGTTCCTTTGCGTCCTTCGAATATATCAATATGTCATCAATAAACACCACCACAAACCGATCTAAGAACTCATGAAAGATACGGTTCATGTAATCCATAAAGACAGCAGGTGCATTGGTCACTCCAAACGGCATCACTAGGTACTCATAGTGTCCGTAGCGTGTTCTGAATGCAGTCTTTGGTACATCCTCAGTCTTCACCCTGATCTGATGGTAGCCTGATTTCAAATCTATCTTCGAAAATACAGCAGCCCCTCGTAACTGATCCATCAAATCATCTATCCTCGGCAACGGGTATCGGTTCTTGATCGTCGCCTTGTTCAGCTGTCGATAATCCACACATAATCTCGACCTTCCATCTTTCTTCTTAACTAGAAGCACTGGCGCTCCCCACGGTGAAACACTTGGTCGAATAAATCCTTTTGCCGAAAGATCCTCCAACTGAGATTTCAACTCTGCTAACTCCGCAGGTGCCATACGGTAAGGTGCAATCGAAATCGGTCCAGTTCTGGGTACAATGTCGATCACAAACTCCACATCGCGTACAGGCGGCAGTCCAGGTACATCTCCAGGAAAAACATCCGCAAAATCTCGAACCACCGGAATACCATGAATATCCGATTCCTTCTTCCCCTCCAGACTTAGCAATGAAAAGTACTTCTGAGTGCCCTCGCTCAACGATGCACTAATGTGGTTAATAGAAAGATACTCGAAAAGATCCGAGTCTGGGAACACCACTTTCTTTCGACTACAGTCCAAAAGACAATGGTAGTGGGATAACCAATCCATCCCTAGAATTACATCTAGGTTTTTAAGGGGTAGACATACTAGGTTAGCATGGAAAGTTCTATCTTTATATACTACTGAACAGTGCATGCATGCGGCATTAGCAATTAGAGTCCTAGCAGGTGTAGTTACCATAAGATCAAAACTCAAAGTAGTAATAGGCAGATGCAGTCTTGATACGCAATCCTTAGAGACAAATGAATGAGTTGCACCAGAATCAAAGAGTACAGTTAGAAGATTACCGTCAATTTCACATTCTCCTCTGATCAACCCATCAGCTCCTTCAGCTTCTTCTCCATCCATTGTATACACTCTTCCCATAGCCACTGGACGCTTCCCACTAACAGCATTCACAGCCGGTTCAACCTTCGGTGCCTTGCATTCCGTAGCCAGATGCCCAGATTTGTTGCAATTGTAGCATCTTGGTGGCCTCGTGCAATTGTTGGCATAGTGTCCCGTTCCTCCACAACGGAAACAAGTCACTTCACGATTTGGGGTACGGCTTCCCGACCCTCCTGAAGTAGCAGCAGCCATCGGCTTGTAAGATCCCGGGGTAAACCCTCTCCTTGCAGAACGTTGATATGGCTTCCTCGCCTGAAACCTTCCTCTTCCTTGAACATTCTGTGGTGTCGACCTCACCGGTCCTCCTGTTCCAACCCTGTTGTATCTCCGATTCTTCATCAATTCCACCTCAGTTGCCTTCTCAACCAACGCCTGGAATCTCGTGATCCCCAACGGTTTCACCGAGTCTTCAATATCAGGCCTCAATCCCCTCACAAATCTCTTGCACATGTAGGGTTCATCAACTTGATCACGGAAAAACCGAAAGTACTTTGCCAGAGACTCTAACTTGGCAGCATACTCCGGAATGGTCATGCTTCCCTGTTTTAGAGTCAGAAACTGTGATTCACGCTCGTCACGAGCACTGTCTGGGAAATACTTCTCGAGGAAAGCAGTTCGAAAAGAATTCCAGTTCACCTCAATATGATTGGCTTCCATCATCCCTCTGGCGCCTCTCCACCAGTACTCAGCATCTCCCAACAACAGATAGGTTGCCAGCCCCACTTTGGCTCCCTCAGCAGTCTGTAACACACCAAAGATCTTCTCAATTTCCTCTATCCAGAGTTCCGCTTTGTCCGGGTTAGTACCTCCCGAAAACTTAGGCGGATCCTGTCTCCTGAAGTCATTCAACCCTTTGTTCTGATCCAGAGTCGCCTCCCTCTGACGCTGGTGTTGATCACGCGCTTCCTCCGCAGCACGTCTCAAAGCGTTGTCATTCGCTTGGTTAGTCATTGCCTGGGCCATAGTGGCCTTCATCTCCGCTAGCTGATTCGTGTTCACCATCGTCTGTTAGCCCCAAGAAAACGGTTAGTCCTAATCGTAGAATAGCACCAAAGCTACTCCATAATATTAAGTAATAATAATACAATCAATTAGAACGAAAAATCGTTCTGCAGACAATCAATTTTCACTCTTTGCAGAGTCACACAACCTAGCACAGAAGACCTATTCCCCAAAGACTCCCGAAAGACTCGACTAAGCTCTGATACCACAATGTAACACCCCGATTTTCAGGTGTCACTTTAGTAACAAAAAATAACCTTTACGCGAAAAACAGGTAAATTTTTTTCGTTTCTTTCGATTGATTCCTTTAAATCAAAGCGTTAAAGAAGTAAGGACAAAACCCAACAACTAACTAACCGATATACAATATATACATCTGTACAGCCTCAGCTGCACTCCATGTCACGCGAAGCCGCAGTGACTCCAAAGTAGTACGCCCGTAGGCAAATATGTACAACATCAGCACTGTAAGTAAAAGTATCAAAATACAGTTATCCAAGAGAAAGTCGGCACTCAAAAATGGCCTGAAAGGAAGACCCCTATACTCCGATAGACTCTCTGTGATCCTCCTCAAAAGAACCACACAAAAAGCCACACATCGGAACCTACCCTGTCCCCAAAAAAACTGACGATCAGAGCTCTACACAAAAAAATGTCGCTAATCCTAACCTACCCTCCCAGCTCAGCTCACCAATCCTCCTCCTCCTCATCGCTGCTCGGCGAGTAGCTCTCCCCACTGCTCTCGGAGTCAGAGTCGGAATCCACCGTAATCATCTCGGTGTCCAAGTCCATAACCTCCCTCCTCACTGTCCTGCGCACCGCCCTAGTCGAGCCGGTCTCCACATCCACCTCTCCTGTAAAAACATCCTCCTCTACCACCCTCATCAAGGGGTCCACACGGTAGCCGTGCGGTGAAGAGAAAGAAAGGAGACGTGAGGCAGATGGAACGACAGACTCCCTCCTCGGCTCTACGAGCCTAGAGGACGACGCCACGTCGGTAGAAGCGATGGCAGTAGCCGGAGGTGGCACAACAGGTAAAGCAGCAGCAGCAGGCTCGATCTCCTCTAGGTCCTCCTCAACAGAAGGTGAAGTCGGAGGTGGTGCAGGTGGTGCATGTCCAGTGCCTGGTCCACAATGAACTGAGGGCGGCAAGTCAAAACTCAGCTCCATATGCCGTAGCACTCCGCTCGTCATGCGTCCTCGCTCATCCGTCCGGTCCTCCATGACCCTTCCCCTATACGTCGCTCGGTGACAAGCTACATCGATCACCCAAGCGTTGGGGGCATCCCGATCCAGCAGCTCATATCTGATCCCCCCCGAGGGAGAGACCGTCGAGAACCACTCGGCCATCGACATCTGGCAGCAGGCCGACCGCCCAAAGACAAACATACAAACAAAGCCAAGGCGCTAGGGTCAACTCACAGCAATAAGTACATATACACACAACATGTGACAGGGTATATATATAAGTTGTTATATAAGCATAAAAGTAATCCTAGCATGTTATGGCTCTAACATTGCTTCAATAAACAAACAGCATATGATGAACCATTCCCGTTATTCATCCTGGATGAACCATTCCCGTTATTCATCCTTGGTGAACCATTCCCGTTATTCACCATATGATGAACCATTCCCGTTATTCATCATTTATGCAAGGTGAACCATTCCTGTTATTCACCATGATATGCACAGGTGAACCATTCCCGTTATTGACCCGATTGAATGCAACGTGGTTAGCCAAACAACGAATCGTCCTTACCACGAAAGTGTTTAGCTCACAACCCGATCTCAACAAACCCATGAGTTAGTGTCGGTCAATACAACACAACTCGGAGTGAGTGTCGGTCAATACAACACAACTCCATCCACAGAATACACAAGGGTCTAGTGTCGGTCAATACAACACAGCCCAAACAACAAGAGCACTAGGTGTCGGTCAATACAACACGGCTCCACAACACTCCCAAGAGTACTAGAGTACTCGGTGACTTTCAATCATAACCATAGCTCACCTTAGTGGCTTTCCCAATTCCAATAACTCTCCAAACCCACAACAAAAGTCGACTTTTCCCCGTCTTTCGTATATATTTTCCCTTTTAGTTCTCCTATGATTATTCGTTTAGTAAAAACGTTTCGAATTGAATTAGTCAGGTTATGAGTTTATTTCTCAAAGTCTAAGTCTCCCAAAGTCTCTAGTTTTCGAAATTCTATTCATTCTAGGTTTTCCGAAAACCAACCACCCAAAAGAAGTTTCGAAATTCTATTCATTCTAAGTCTCAAACCCCTCGTTTGAACTTGCCTAGGGTTGTTCATCCAACCCGAAATATCAAAGATCACCAGATCAATGAATCTCCACTCCGAAGTCGCGTCAAAACGCTCAATTCAACACCACATCACATCATAAGTTATGAAAACATTCATAACAATAAACCATCATCATAATTAATATCATAGCAAAGCATAAGTCGAATTTATCGACGCCTATCATGCAATCATAGCTAATATATATGTAAGTTGCCCTAACCTCGAGCTGATCCAGCTTCGCAAGCAAAGTTCTCCTCAAACAATTGCTCTGAGTATTCCAAAGTTCCTTCAACTGAACCTCGGAGGAAAACAAAGCAGAATCCAAACAAAATCGATTAGTTCGATCGCCAAACAATACATAAACGATAGACAAAGCATTAAAGCTTCAGAATACGACAATCGGGTACGAAAGGACAAGTTTTCGAAAACGAAAAACTCCCCCCCCCTTAGGAAATAGCCCACGACCATAAGGAGAAAAGGGCTTCGGCTCTTTTTCTTCGATCAAATCAGTTTACAAGGTAGTTTTAGGGTAAAACTAAGGCAAAGAAACTGTCGGAACAATTTTCGGACAATCGGGTCGAAATACGACTATCCAGGGGCATTTTGGTCCAAAATAAAGGCTCAAAACTTCAAAGTTATCAGTTCTGAAAACAAATTTGACAGCAACGATCCTCATGACATCCGTGACAACAAATCCTAAAGGCACGAAGTCAGATTATAGCTTTTCGACAATAAAGTTTCGAAATGTGAGACAAAAAGGATTTTGAATCAGTTTTTCAGATCCCTGTCAACTGGATCACAATCAGAGTTTACTGACAGAGGTTTTAGGCTCATGGGAACCTAGAGAACATAACCCAAGCAAGAAATCGAAGAAATCAGACAATTTTAGAAAAAGCTCAAAACTGTGAGCACAGAAACGACTTCAGAAACTCAGCAGAAACAGTAATCAGAGGTAGGATTCATGATAGTTACCTCGATACCTAGAAGTAGGGACGAACTGCACGAAGATTGGTCAAGTTTCCGCGAAAATTCCTCTTCTCCCTTGCTCTCCAAACTCGCGGCCCTTTGAGGAAAGAAATGAGAGGATTTTGCTTTTTTGAGCTATTTATAGGCGGGTGAAATCGCGGGAAAATGAAAATTTCGCGATTCCGATTTTTGCAGCACGATCACCGAGGAATTCTAAGAGAGATTCTGGCGTCAGAATTCCCGAACTCAAAACAAATATCTAAGATTTGGGAAAAACGATATCCAAAACGCCAAAAGCGGTGTAAGTTAGTCTGTCCCGAAAAACTACTTTTTGCTGTGATGCTCAGACGACAAAACTTCCAATAGAAGAAAGATTGGAAATGTCGAAACAAGTCTGGCAACACGGACGGAATCTTCGTTAGAAGTTCCGAATAGAAAAATTCTTCATCCTTCGCTCAAAACTAGGGTTTCGAAGCAAAGAAATTAGAGTCGGCGGACATCCGAAAAGTGAAACCTATCGTGCGTACAGTCCAGAGTTCCGAAATGAAACGCTGGTCGATGGAAAAATAAAGAGAATCTTTAAATTTTCCGAGAGTTCGAAAACTCACGTAAAACGTTGCTTTAAGAGCGAAATAGCCTATTCTGGACACGCTCGCCATAAGGCAAGGGTGCAGACGACTCGCACTAACTCCGAAAACGACTACGCAACATTCCTCAATCAATTCCTGAACTTTCTTCTTCATTAATCTTTCTCAAATATCAAACTCCTGTCACGCTTACACTGATTCTACGCGTGAGTCGGAAATTAGCTTGTTCTGAAAATCCAGGTCTTACAATCCCAAACAACTATCCGGATCATATTGAATTGCATTTCACGCATACATTCACCCTGACAGGAATCATATGCTGTTTTGAATTATTGAACTACTGTTAGAGCCGATAACATGCTAGGAATATATTTATATATATATACCTAAATATATATATCTATACCCCCAATCACATGTTGTCTGTGTAATTACTCTATTCCGTGAGTTGACCATAGCGCCTTGGCTTTGGTTTCATGTTTGTGTTTGGGCGGTCGGCCTGCTGCTAGATGTCGATGGCGGATTGGTTTTCGATGGTCTCTCCCTCGGGGGGATCGGGTTTGAGCTGGTTGACCGACATGCCCCTGTAAGACCCAAGTTTTTAAGCTTATGCTAAGTGAATAAAATCTTATTCACGATTAGGGTTGATGTATTGTGAAGGGAAAACTGAACAAGAGTTTATTAAATGAAATAAATTATGAAGGAGAAAGTTCAGGAAAAGTCTAAGGATTGCATCATGATCGATAAAAGGTATAGTACGATCGTTTTACGCTTAAACCTAGGTCAGAAACCCTAGTAAATAGCTAGTTTTGACTAATCATCCTGCATTCATGCAACATTAATGAGGTATTAACACATGACGTACTCTGGACCTCGTCGGTTTCCAAAATGGTCATAAGACCCGGAATGCCGTGTAAGAGCGTTTGTAGACGACTCTTGTAGCAGACCGAAATGGCAGACCTACGGGTTACGGCTGATCTGACTACCGTTGTTGTTGGAGTAAGAGGCACGCGGGCCGAAATGGTCCCACCGTGGCTGGTGCTAGGGCTGATCCGTTGATGTCCATTCGTTCCGGAATGCATGTGGTTAACTGGGTTAACCGTCATTTGCATATCATGCAACATGCATACTAATTTAGTTGTTGCGTGTGATTGTTACTTGTTAATCCTATCTGGAACATGTTAAGTGTTATTATTGTCGTTTATTTTCCTTGTGGTATATGCAACCCTAGGATGTTATCCCTAGTTATAAGCCTAAGTGGCTATTTCTTATCTGTATCTATTGGTGCTATTATTTACGTAATTCTTTGGAGTTGACCCTCGCGTCTTCTGTGTGTGTTTTGGCGGACAACGCCTTTTGTCAGATGTCCATTGCGGACTGGTTCACAATGGTCCACCCTTCGGGGGGGGATTAGATACGAGATGATTGACCAGGACGACCCCGGTTCGTGGGTGGTTGACCCCGCTAGCCATCGAGCGACTTACTCGGGGCGGATTATGGAGGACCATGTTGATAGGGTAGGAGTCTTGACGTCAGGAGTGCTGCGGAGATGCACTGTCATTTTCAACTTGCCACCTGGTGTGCATTGCGGACCAGGAGCAGGAGGACCACCACCACCACCGTTATCCTCGGATGAGGAGGATCCCTCAGAGGAGGAGCCAGTGGGAGTGCCTTCGGCAGAGTCCAGTTCACCCACCGTTGCTGTCATAGATGATCATGGATCGGGCCCTAAACCCGTTAGTCCAGCACCGGAGCGCATTGCGGTTGCGAGGGGAGGTCGGGTAGTGTTTGTAGACTTGGTCGTTCTGGATTCTGATTCAGACGACGATCACGCTAGCACATAGTTTGAGTGCTGGTATGAGCTCCTCGAGATAGGATTAGTGTAGGAGTAGAGTCTTAGCTCTGATTGTCATTTGTTTCCTTTGGGACAGGGTAGTTTCCCACCGATAGCTTTTTGGGTGGTTCTCTACGGGAATCACAGAGAGTTGGTTGGACTTAGGAGGTCTTGTTTTTAGGCCATCTGGGCTAACTTATTCTCAATTTTTGAAGGTGTGAGTTGCGGACGCTCAACCTTTTCATTTGGTTTGTACATATTGCCTACGGGCGTTACACCTTTCTTTCCGTCACTGGAGGTTACTCGTGACGAGGTTGCTACTTACAACGGGGGCTGTTATATATATTGTATATTAGTTTTATTGCTTTTCGCATTTGGGTTTTGTTTAATTCAGTCTTGTCTTTATTATTATCGGAAAAAAAAATATTCACGTTTTTCCGCATTAGTTTATCTTTTGGTTACTAAAGTGACGCCACCGAAATCGGGGTGTTACATTGTGGTATAAGAGCACGGTCGAGTCTTTCGGGAGTTGTTGGGGAATAGGTCTTCTGTGCTAGGTTGTGTGACTCTGCAAAGAGTGAAAATTGATTGTCTGCAAGCGATTTTTTTTCGCTTAGAATTGATTGAAGTTATTGCTTAATCATATTGTATAGTTATGCTAGATGCTATCTTATGATGAGTACTAACTGTTTGATTGACTTAACAGAACCTAGATATTATCCTAGGAATGGATTGGCTGTCCCGCTATCATTGTCTTTTGTACTTTAACCGAAAGAGAGTGGTATTTCCTGATTCGGATCTTTCCGAGTATCTATCTGCTAATCACATTAGCGTCTCTTTGAACGAGGGATCTCAAGAGTATTCCGTTCTGCTAAGCTTGGAGAGTGAAGGGAATCCGGGAGTTGATAATATTCCAGTGGTGAGAGACTTCACGGATGTTTTTCCTGGCGATGTACCTGGACTGCCGCCTGTACGCGACATTGAGTTTGCTATTGACATCGTACCGGGAACAGGGCCGATTTCGATTGCACCATATCGTATGGCACCTGCAGAGCTAGTGGAATTGAAGTCCCAACTAGAAGATCTTTTGTCGAAGGGATTTATCCGACCAAGCGTTTCACCTTGGGGAGCGCCAGTCTTATTGGTGAAGAAGAAGGACGGGAAATCGAGATTGTGTGTCGACTACCGACAACTGAACAAAGTAACCATCAAGAATAGGTATCCGTTACCTAGAATTGATGATTTGATGGATCAACTGCGAGGAGCTGCGATATTCTCAAAGATCGATCAGAAGTCGAGTTATCATCAAATCAGAGTGAAGACTGAAGATATCCAGAAGACGGCATTCAGAACCCGTTATGGACACTATGAGTACTTAGTGATGCCATTTGGGGTGACAAATGCACCTGCAATATTCATGGATTACATGAATAGGACGTTCCATACATTCTTGGATCGATTCGTCGTGGTGTTTATCGACGACATTCTGATCTACTCAAAGAATGCTGAGGACCATGAGGGGCACTTGCGACAAGTCTTACAAGTGCTGAGGGAGAAGGAGTTGTACGCCAATCCTTCTAAGTGCGAATTTTGGCTCGAAGAGGTAAAATTCTTAGGTCATGTGATCTCTAAGGAGGGGATAGCTGTGGACCCAGCAAAGGTAGAGACCGTATTGTCATGGGAACGGCCAAAGACTGTGACTGAAATCAGGAGTTTCGTTGGTTTGGCGGGATATTATCGCCGTTTCATCGAGAATTTCGCGAAGATTGTTGGACCGTTGACTCAACTCACGAGGATCAACCTTTTGCATGGACTGAAGCGTGCGAAACTAGTTTTCAGACGATGAAGGAACGGTTGACGACGTCACCTGTACTCGTCTTACCGCAACCGGAGGAACCTTATGAGGTATACTGTGATGCTTCGCATCAAGGTTTGGGATGTGTGCTGATGCAACATCGGAAGGTGGTTGCTTATGCTTCAAGACAACTGAAGGTGCTTGAGAAGAATTATCCAACTCATGACTTAGAGCTAGCTGCCATCGTATTTGCGCTGAAGATTTGGAGACATCACTTATATGGATGCAATTTCACCATATTCAGTGATCATAAGAGCTTGAAGTATTTATTTGAGCAGAAGGAGCTGAACATGAGACAGCGTCAGTGGATGGAATTTCTTAAAGATTACGAGTTCACCCTGCAATATCATCCTGGAAAGGCGAACGTTGTTGCTGATGCCTTGAGCAGGAAGATGCACATCTCGTCGATGATGGTGAAAGAACTGCAATTGCTGGAACAATTTAGAGATTTGAGCTTAGATGTGAGATTGTCCGAAGGAGAACTGAAGTTCGGAATGATCAGAATTACCAACGGATTGATGGAAGAAATACGAGACCAACAGTTACAAGATGAGTTTCTGCTCGGGAAAAGGAACTTAGTAAGTCAAGGTAAAGACCCGGAATTCAAGGTAGGAAGTGACAATATCCTACGGTGTAAGGATAGGGTTTGCGTACCTAACAACCCTGACTTGAAAAGGTTGATTATGGACGAAGGTCACAAGAGCAAGTTAAGCATTCATCCTGGAATGAAAAAGATGTATCAGGACTTGAAGGTGAATTTTTGGTGGCCAGGAATGAAAAGACAAGTGGCTGAGTATGTAGCTGCATGTTTGACATGTCAGAAGGCAAAGGTGGAACATCAGAAATCTTCAGGTATGCTACAAAGCTTAGATGTACTTGAATGGAAATGGGATAGCATATCAATGGATTTCGTCGTGGCTTTGCCAAGAACTCAAAAGGGATATGATTCTATTTGGGTAATAGTGGATCGATTGACTAAGTCGGCTCATTTCGTACCTGTGAGGACTACGTACAACGTGGAGAAACTATCAGAGATTTATATAGCTGAGATTGTACGACTTCATGGAGTGCCAACAAGTATTGTTTCCGATCGAGACCCGAAGTTTACATCACATTTTTGGGGAGCTCTTCAAGAGGCTTTTGGAACGAGGCTGAGACTAAGTTCTGCTTATCATCCGCAGACTGACGGACAGACTGAGAGGACAATCCAGTCGTTGGAGGATTTGCTACGCGCTTGCGTGTTAGACAACAAGGGCAGTTGGGATACCTTATTGCCATTGATTGAGTTCACATACAACAACAGTTTTCATACGAGCTTTGGTATGGCACCGTATGAGGCTTTGTATGGCCGCAAGTGTAGGACACCTCTATGTTGGTATCAAAATGGAGAAAATCTGTTAGTAGGACCGGAACTTCTGCAACAGACGACTGAGAAGATCAAGCAGATCAGAGAGAAGATGAAGACTTCTCAGAGTAGACAGAAGAGTTATGCCGATCAAAGGCGCAGAACTCTGGAATTCGAAGAGGGAGACCATGTATTTCTGCGAGTGACTCAGACGACGGGAGTTGGTCGAGCAATCAAGTCAAAGAAGCTTACGCCCAAGTTTATTGGACCGTATCAGATCACTCGTCGAATTGGACCAGTCGCTTACCAGATTGCACTACCTCCATTTCTATCAAACATTCATGACGTATTCCACGTGTCACAACTGAGGAAATATATTGCGGATCCGACACATGTTATCGAGCTGGATGACATTGAGTTGAAGGATGATCTGTCCTTCGAGACACCGCCAATTAGCATTAGTGACACCAGGATAAAACAGTTGAGAGGAAAGGAGATCGAGTTAGTGAAGGTCATATGGAACAAAGACACCGGTGATGCGACATGGGAGCTGAAGGAGAAGATTCAAGAACAGTATCCAGAACTTTTTACTGACCCTTAAGTTTCGAGGTCGAAACTTTCTTTTTGGAGGGTAGTAATGTAAGACCCAAGTTTTTAAGCTTATGCTAAGTGAATAAAATCTTATTCACGATTAGGGTTGATGTATTGTGAAGGGAAACCTGAACAAGAGTTTATTAAATGAAATAAATTATGAAGGAGAAAGTTCAGGAAAAGTCTAAGTATTGCATCATGATCGATAAAAGGTATAGTACGATCGTTTTACGCTTAAACCTAGGTCAGAAACCCTAGAAAATAGCTAGTTTTCACTTATAGGCACGATGGAAGCTAGTTCCAAAAATCTTTAGAGAAATATTAGAACTTCTCTTTTTCCATATATCACAATCGTTTCGAGGCGAAACTCTAGGATCTACGAACGTCCGATTCCAATCATCGGAAGTTTGCCGAAACCGAAACCCTGGTATTTCAAAACCCTAGAATCACCCGACAATGAAGACTTTTTCTATTCGGAACATCAAATGAAGATTCCACACGCGTACACCCATTTCTCTTGATGATTTCAATCTTTCTTCAGAAGGAAGTTTTCTATTCCGACAATCGATGCAAAAAGCAACTTATCGGGTAAAATAGTTTTACACCGACTTTGCATTAGTTACCAAAAATACAAGGAGACCTCATTTTAGTTTTGGAATTCTTTCGCCAAAACCTATCTTAGAATTCATGGAGAATGAAGCCGGAAAAATCAGATTCGCGAAACTTTCATTTTACCGCGTTTTTCCATCCTCTATATATAGCAAAAAAGGTGAGAAAAATCACAAAAACTCCTCCATTTCTCTACCAAATCCGCGAGCTCCATTGAAGAGGAAGGAAGAAGAGCTTTTGTTCAATCTTTGCTTGATCGTCGATTAATCAGTTGCTACTTCAAGGTTTCGAGGTATAGTCGCTAATCCTTACCTCTGATCGCTTTTTCCATAGCTTTTCTCTAGACTTTTCTGAGCTGATAGTTTTGAGGTTTTTGCAAAACTATCCTGAATACTTCATTTTTGATTCTAAACATCTTCCTTACGTGCCCAAGAGCACTTCTATCGGATTAGTTTTTCCGTTATGTCGCCGAAATTCCGCCGGAATCAATTTATGCCTCAAATACCCATTTTTGGAGTAAAGCTTCGTCTTTTGGGCTGAAAACTATCGTCTTAGCTTAGTGCTAGTAGGATTAGTTGTCATAAACGTCGTTGGTGACGTCCCCGTCAAATTTGCTTTTCGGGATTTCAGTTTTGAAATTCTAAGTTAAAAATAGTGACCAAAATACCCCTGCGACAGTTTTTGATCCGATAATTTTTCCGAGTTTAGAATACCCTTAGTTACGGCTAATGAAAGCATAGGAACCAAGTTTGATCGAAGAAAAATCGAACCCTACAATTACCAAAAGTGACCGAGCACTCTAAGGGGGAGGGAGGAAAATTCCTTTTTCGAAAACTTGTCCTTTCGCGCTAGATTATCGTACCTCGGAGTATGTACTACTTCGTGTAACCTTAGTAAGTATTGATAGCTTAGTTTCCGATAGATTCTGATAGTAGTTCTGGGGTTTTGCTCTAAAGGTGATTTTGAGGATTTCCCTGAGGAACAACGCTTTGATTGTGAAGAAGTGTTAGAAGATCATCCTGGAGAATCTTCAGGTGAGGGCTACTCACTGAATCTCTAGTTAATGCTTAGGGTCGATGCTTTCGACATTGTTTACTGTTTATGCACTTGTTTGTGTTTGATTGGAAAAATGTTTTCTGAGGCTTCGGCTGACAATGTAGATGATTCATCTACTGAATGTTTTTGAGAGTGAATTACATGCTAAGTGCTAAGTGGGTAATTTAGGATGTGTGATGCATGCTTTATATGCTAAGTGCTACGTGGTTATTGCATAATATGTTGATATATGACATGTTGGTTGATTGTGTTGAGTTAATTATGCTTTTGCAATGAAATCTGAGATTCTGAGTAATGAGAATAGCGGGCAGGTAATGCCGATTTTATTTTGAGAGTTTTGAGAAAGTTTGATAGGAAGAATGAGATTCAGGCCTTGTTATGGTGTTTTATGGATCGAGACATTCTCTGGAGTCAGTTGGGGATTAGGAGATCCCGAGAACTTATAAGATTTTGCGATAAGACTAAAAGCATATTATTTTGTAAAGAAAACTCATAAGACATTAAACAACCTCTAAATCTTCAAATAATGATAATAAACTCGAAAGGAAGCTTAGGATGCAAATCTTAGTTTTTGGAAAACGAGAAGTGTCGTCGGATCCAAGTGTTGAGGAAGTTGAGAAGTATTAAGTATGTTGATGTTCTTGTGCTGTTGGAGCAGCTGTGTTGTTGGACTATCCGGGGGATAAGTCCGGGAAATTGATAGTTTCCGAGTATGTGATACTCTTTGCACGTTGAGCAGTTTTGACCATCGGTTTGAGATGAGTCAGATGATTTGGAGATCATCATGAGTTATGTGTTGTTGTAGAGATGAGTCTTTTGTCGCAAAATCGACTGTTACCTTAGGGTAAGCTTTTAGAGACATTAATTTAGCTAGAACACGTGGCGACGTGTCGAGTGAGATCGGAGACGTTGTTTGACTAATCATCCTGCATTCATGCAACATTAATGAGGTATTAACACAGGACGTACTCTGGACCTCGTCGGTTTCCAAAATGGTCATAAGACCCGGAATGCCGTGTAAGAGCGTTTGTAGACGACTCTTGTAGCAGACCGAAATAGCAGACCTACGGGTTACGGCTGATCTGACTACCGTTGTTGTTGGAGTAAGAGGCACGCGGGCCGAAATGGTCCCACCGTGGCTGGTGCTAGGGCTGATCCGTTGATGTCCATCCGTTCCGGAATGCATGTGGTTAACTGGGTTAACCGTCATTTGCATATCATGCAACATGCATACTAATTTAGTTGTTGCGTGTGATTGTTACTTGTTAATCCTATCTGGAACATGTTAAGTGTTATTATTGTCGTTTATTTTCCTTGTGGTATATGCAACCCTAGGATGTTATCCCTAGTTATAAGCCTAAGTGGCTATTTCTTATCTGTATCTATTGGTGCTATTATTTACGTAATTCTTTGGAGTTGACCCTCGCGTCTTCTGTGTGTGTTTTGGCGGACAACGCCTTTTGTCAGATGTCCATTGCGGACTGGTTCACAATGGTCCACCCTTCGGGGGGGATTAGATACGAGATGATTGACCAGGACGACCCCGGTTCGTGGGTGGTTGACCCCGCTAGCCATCGAGCGACTTACTCGGGGCGGATTATGGAGGACCATGTTGATAGGGTAGGAGTCTTGACGTCAGGAGTGCTGCGGAGATGCACTGTCAGTTTCAACTTGCCACCAGGTGTGCATTGCGGACCAGGAGCAGGAGGACCACCACCACCACCGTTATCCTCGGATGAGGAGGATCCCTTAGAGGAGGAGCCAGTGGGAGTGCCTTCGGCAGAGTCCAGTTCACCCACCGTTGCTGTCATAGATGATCATGGATCGGGCCCTAAGCCCGTTAGTCCAGCACCAGAGCGCATTGCTGTTGCGAGGGGAGGTCGGGTAGTGTTTGTAGACTTGGTCGTTCTGGATTCTGATTCAGACGACGATCACGCTAGCACATAGTTTGAGTGCTGGTATGAGCTCCTCGAGATAGGATTAGTGTAGGAGTAGAGTCTTAGCTCTGACTGTCATTTGTTTCCTTTGGGACAGGGTAGTTTCCCACCGATAGCTTTTTGTGTGGTTCTCTACGGGAATCACAGAGAGTTGGTTGGACTTAGGAGGTCTTGTTTTTAGGCCATCTGGGCTAACTTATTCTCAATTTTTGAAGGTGTGAGTTGCGGACGCTCAACCTTTTCATTTGGTTTGTACATATTGCCTACGGGCGTTACACCTTTCTTTCCGTCACTGGAGGTTACTCGTGACGAGGTTGCTACTTACAGCGGGGACTGTTATATATATTGTATATTAGTTTTATTGCTTTTCGCATTTGGGTTTTGTTTAATTCAGTCTTGTCTTTATTATTATCGAAAAAAAATATTCACGTTTTTCCGCATTAGTTTATCTTTTGGTTACTAAAGTGACGCCACCGAAATCGGGGTGTTACAGCCCCCACCTCTTGGGTGATCGATCCTGTGGATCATCGGGCGACGTACCGGGGAAGGTTCATGGAGGACCGTACTGACGTGCGTGGACATCTGACGAGGGGAGTTCTACGACGCATGGAGCTGAGCTTCAACTTGCCGCCTTCAGAGAGAAAATGAAGACTTCTCAAAGTAGACAGAAGAGTTATGCAGATCAAAGGCACAGAACTCTAGAATTCGAAGAAGGAGACCTTGTATTTCTGCGAGTTACCCAGACTACAGGAGTTGGTCGAGCAATCAAGTCAAGAAAGCTTACGCCAAAGTTCATTGGACCTTATCAGATTACACGTCGTGTAGGACCGGTAGCTTATCAGATTGCACTACCACCATTTCTATCAAACATTCACGATGTATTTCATGTGTCACAACTGAGGAAGTATATTGCTGATCCGACACATGTTATCGAGCTGGATGACATTAAGTTGAAGGATGACCTGTCTTTCGAGACACCGCCAATTAGCCTTGGTGACACAAGGATGAAACAGTTGAGAGGAAAAGAGATAGAGTTAGTGAAGGTCATTTGGAACAAAGACACCGGTGATGCGACATGGGAGCTGAAGGAAAAGATCAAGGAATAGTATCCAGAACTATTTACTGAACCCTAAGTTTCGAGGTCGAAACTTTCTTTTTGGAGGGTAGTAATGTAAGACCCAAGTTTTTAAGTTTAGGTTAAGTGAATAAAATTCCTATTCACGATTAGGTTTGATGTATCGTGAAGGGAAACCTGAACAAGAGTTTATTAAATGAGATAAATTTTATGAAGGAGAAAGTTCAGGAAAAGTCTAAGGATTGTATCAAAATCGATAAAAGTTATAGCACGACTAATATTCGTTTAAACCTAGGTCAAGAACCCTAGTAAATAGCTAATTTACACTTTAAAACACGATGGAAACTAATTCCAAAAATCTTCATAGAAATGTTAGAACTTCTCTTATTCGTCTATAAACAAGCATTTCGATACGAAACCCTGGAATGTACGAACGTCAAATTCCAATACTCTGAAGTTTGCCGAAACCAAAACCCTGATAGTTCAAGAAACCTAAAATCAACGGACGATGAAGACTATTTCTATTCGGAGCTTCAAACGAAGATTCCACACGCGTACACCCTTTTCTCTTGATGTTTCCAATCTTTCTTCAGAAGGAAGTTTTCTCTTCCGACATTCACTGCAAAAAGTAGTTTTTCGGGTAAAATAGATTTACACCGACTTTGAATCGTTTACCTTAATTCCAAGAAACCTCTTTTGAGTTTTGGAATTCTGTCGCCAAAACCTATCTTAGAATTCACGGAGGAACGCGCAGGAAAAATCGGAATCGCGAAATTTTCATTTTTCCGCAGTTTTCCAAAACCTATAAATAGCCAAGAAATGAAAATTTTGGCAAAAACCCACCCCATTTTCTTCCCAAACCCGCGAGCTCTCAAGAGGAGGAGGAGGATTTGATTTTTCGCCGTTTCTTGCCCGATTGCTTCACAGTTCGTTGCTACTTGAAGATTACGAGGTATAGTTACTATCCCTCACTTCTGATCGTCGTTTCTGTCGACTTCTTCTATGTCTTTCTGTGCTCAAAGTTTGGAGCTTTTTGTAAAACTGTCCAAATAGCTTGATTTTAGTGTCTAAACATATTCCCTACGTGCCCAAGAGTACTTCTAGCGGATTACATTTTGCCGAATGTCGCCGAAATGCCGCCGGAATCAATTTCTATGAGAAATACCCATTTTTAAGCAAAGTTGCAACCTTTAAGCTGAAAACTATCGACTTAGCTTAGTTCTAGTAGGATTAGTTGTCATAAACGTCGTTGTTGACGTCCCCATCAAATTTGTTTTTCGAAATTTCAATTTTGAAATTATGAGCAGAAAATAATGACCAAAATACCCCTGCGACAGTTTTCGATCCGATAATTTTTCTGAGCTTAGATTCGTCTTAGTAATGGCTAATGATAACCTAGGAACCAAGTTTGATCGAAGAAAAATTGGCCCACCTAATTGTGCATAGTGGCCGTGAGCTACCCTAGGGGAGGGGGAAAATTTCTTTTTCGAAAACTTGTCCGATTTCGTTAGATTATCGTACCTCGGAGTATAAGCTACTTCGTGTAACCCTAGTATCTATTGTTTACTGAGTTTCTGACTCATTGTGATTGATTTCTGTGGTTTTGCTCTAAAGGTTCTTTTGAGGAATTTCCCGAAGAACAAGGAGTTGATTGTGAAGGAGCGTGTGAAGAGAACCCTGGAGGAGCTATAGGTGAGGGCTACTCACTGAAATATTAGCTAATGCTTTAGGTGTCGACGCATTCGACTTGATTTACTGTTTATGCACTTGTTTGTGTTTGATTGGGAAAATGTTTTCTGAGGCTTCAGCTGACAATGTAGATTATTCATCTACTGACAGTTTTTGAGTTTGAATTACATGCTACGTGCTAAATGGTTAATCTAGGATGTGTGATATCTGCTTTATATGCTAAGTGCTACGTGGTTAATCTAGGATGTGTTTATATATGAGCTATGATTGTTGGACTGTGCTGATTTAACTATGCTATTACACGTAAATCTGTGGTACTGGAGAGTGAGGATAACGGGCAGGTCATGCCAAATTTTTATGAGTTTTTGAGAAAGTTTGATGGGACGAACGGAGTTCGGGCCTTGTTATGGTTTTTGTGGATCGAGACATTCTCTGGGAATCACTTGGGATTAAGGGATCTTTGAAACTCATAGGAATTACGATAAGATTAAATGGAGACTATTCTTACAAGGAAAATTCATAAGACATTAAACAACCTCTAAACCTTTAAATAATGATAACAACCTCGGATGCAAGCTTAGGTTTGAATTTTAGTTTTGAAAAAATGAGAAGTGTCGTCGAATCCAAGTTTTAGGGAAATTGAAAGTTCTAAGTATGTCGATACTTCTTCGCTCTTGGAGCAGTTTGTTTAGCCATCCAAAGGATGAGCCGAGAAGCTTCACTAAGGCGTGAGACCTTGTGAAAGCGTGGATCTTCACTGAGGCGTGAGACCTCGTGAAAAGCATGGATCTTCACCGAGGCGTGAGACCTCGTGAACAGCATGAAACTTCACTGAAGCGTGAGACTTCGTGCAAGTGTGTAAATTCACTAAGGCGTGAGACCTCGTGAAAGCATAAAACTTCACTGGAGCGTGAGACTTCGTGATTGTATAAGACTTCACTGAAGCGTGAGACTTCGTGAAAGCATTGATGACTCGAAGAGTTATCGTGAGTGATTGCACTCTTTTTTTATGATTAATTGTATTTTGTCGCAGAATCGACATTTACCTTAGGGTATTCTTTATAGAGACATTAAGTTAGCTAGAACACGTGGCGACGTGTCGAGTGAGGTCGGAGACGTTGTTTGGCTAATCACTTTGCATTCATGCACTCATTTTGAGGTTAATACACGGCGGGATACCGGACCTCGATGGATTCCAAAATGGTCATAAGACCCGGATTTCCATATAAGAACACTGCGGTGATTCTTAGTAGCAGACGGAAATGGAAGACCTTCGGGTTCACTGCTGATCTGACTACGCTTTGTGTGGTGTAAGAGACACGCGAGCAGAAATGGTCCCACCGTGGCTGGTGTTAGGGCTGACTCGTTGATGCCCATCTTTTCGGAATGCATCTTGTCAACCAGCATTGCATTTCATGCAACACACATACTAACTTAGTCGCTGAGTGTGATTGATACTTGTTAAATCTATTTGATGCATGCTAATTGTTATTATCGTCTTTTATATTCATTGTGAACTGTACAACCCTAGGATGTGATGACCCGGGTTTATATGATGTTTTTAGGGTTTTTCTTTGTAGGTTTTGAGTCTTTTTCTTGTGTCTCATGTAGTGTTTCATGCATTCTCATGCATTTTTACTTTTATTTGTGCATTTGCATTAGTTTAGTAATTTTGTAGTTTTATAAGGGTTTTAGTTGCATTTTATTAGAGTTTAGGAGTCTTAGGCAATTTCCACTTGTTTTGGAGCCTTTGTGCAAAACTGACCTTTAAGTTTCAAGATATCTTCCAAGCTTGTTCATCAAGGTTTCAGGTTGAATTAGCTGAAGAGGGAAGGTCTAGAGGCTTGGAGAATTGAATGGAGGCTTAAAGAGGCATAAAGAGGAGTTAAAATGAAGATCAAGGGACTTTCCAGCGAGTCTGAGCGCCTAGGCATGCTCCATTGGCGCCTAGGCGCCAAATGCCCTGTTCCAGAAATTGGAATTGGCGCCTAGGCGCTCTGAATTGGCGCTCAGGCGCTCTGGAATTGGCGCTCAGGCGCTCTGAATTGGCGCCTGAGCGCTAGGAACAGCCCAGACTCGTGATTTTTGCCTATAAATAGGATTTTAGTCATTTTCTTTTGCAATCTTTGATACTACTTTCATTTTTACATAAACTCAGAGGTAGAGGAGCATCTAGGAGAGTGTGAGAGGGCTTCTAAGCTTGTAATTCAGGTTTTTAGCCAAGCATGACTCTTGCCAT
The DNA here is from genome assembly GCF_012489685.1 of Lotus japonicus. Lineage (NCBI taxonomy): Eukaryota > Viridiplantae > Streptophyta > Magnoliopsida > Fabales > Fabaceae > Lotus > Lotus japonicus. Next base: position 25,652,921 of record NC_080046.1, read on the forward strand.
GCTTGGTTAATCTCTCTTCTTTTGCTTTGGATTTCTTTGTAAGACATTTATATTTGAGTTATAATCTTAAGTTCTTTCCCACATGTTCTTCTTCTTCCCTTGAATCCCATTTTCTGAATTTCAATCTAAGCTTGTATGCATGCTTGCTTTATACTATTCTATAATCAGAGCGGAAGTTTGTTATAGATTAGGGAACCGATTTGGGATTACCCCTTCTATGCTTGCTACTAGGAATAGAGGAAGGGTTGGGGTTTGATGGCCTGAATTTGCATGATCTAAAACCTCATATAAATGACTAAGTACACAAGGAATTGGGCTTAGCTTTTAGTATGAGAGAATTGCTTATGTGAGGAATCAATAAGTGAGTAACTAGGCTATATCATCAAGGAGAGATCCATGAGAACATGTGCATAGAATGATGTGCTTAAATTGACTAGTTGAACAAGAACCCAAAGCATGTTATTTTCTGAATTGTCTTTTTATTTTTCCTTTTCCTTATTTCAACATATCTCTTATTCAATAAAACCAACCTTCAAACTCAAAGCTTAAACTGAATTTAGTCACTCACAATCCCTGTGGTTCGATATTTAAAACCGGGTGGATTCGTACACTTGCGGATTTACCAACAAGTTTTTGGCGCCGTTGCCGGGGATTGCTTGTGATTTTTGGTTTGAGTTACGAGTTTGAGGTAAAGTCTACCTAAGACTCAAACTTAGGGCTGAATGGGAGACAACCCATGTTTCTTTTTTCTGTTTTACGTTTTGTCTTCTGTTTTGTTTTTCAGGAAATAAAAACCATTGGAGAACACTTGGAAGCACTCAATCACTTGAAAGGAGGTTCTTTTCTTACTCTGAGTTTAGTTCATGCATTTTTGCATATTTTTCTTTTGTAGATTTTTGTTTTTGTTTATCCCTTTTTATCATGCATATAGTCTTTTAAACCTTGGTCATTACGTTCTTATACTCAAATGATATGTTCCCGAGTCTTGCTCACTCACATGATGCTGGTTTTGAAAATGTTTTTAAGTGGATACTTTGTGATTTCTTTTGGGGAGTGATTGTATGTTGGGAAAGAGAGGGAGAGACTTCAGTCTTCTAAGTGTTATCTTGAGGATAGAGTTGATGTGAGTTCACAAGGGTCCATCTTTGACCCTTCACTATATAATTTCCCTGGAGGATCCTGACTCACTTGCACTTCTTGGTTCTGTGTTTCATTTTATGCCTCCTTGAGTGTAGCTTTAGGAGACTTGCATTCTTGAGACTGGTAGGTTTTCTTGTACTTCAGAAATTGTTTTATAACATCTTTGTCCCTAGTTGACCCTTTTGAGCCTTATGGAGATTTCTTTGTTACCTTTGTTATGTGGGCTGGTTGTTTGGTTGAAAAAATGGGGAAACTCTCAATGGAGCTAGTTTATAGAAAATGCAATTGTCTCTTGCCCCAAAGAAAAAAATTCAAAAAAATTCAAAAGATGAACTCCATGGCCGAATGGAGTTCCAAAAAAAAGTCAAAAGAAAAAAAATGAACTCCATGGAATGGGTGGAGTTCCAGAAAAAAAAGAAAAAATTCTGAAACAAAAGGGGGTTGAGAGACTTGTGTGCTAAGTATCAATTGCTTTAAGCTCCGGTTTTCATGAAGGACCACACTCAAATTTTGTGCAGCCTTAGTCTTGCTTAGGGACCACCTACCATGTGCTTTACCTAGCCAACATTACAACCCTTTTGAAGTCTCAATGAATAATGCATTGTCAACTTTAGTTGCTCTTGAGGAAATGATTCTCAGAACCTATGAACTTGCTTGTGTGCTCAGTGCACTAAACAATTGTCTCATGCTAGGATGTTAGCTCTAAATGCTTCTCATAGTGGACTCTAATTCTTCTTTATCTAAGAGTAGCATGAAGTTGATTGTTGAATCTTTCTCTTGGAACTAACTGCATTTACTTGATCCCCCGGTTTTCTAAAAATGTATCCTTCTTTTGGCATGTGTGTTGGGAGCAATTCTTTGTGCTTGAGGGCAAGCTAATCTTAGTGACGCTCGAGGGCGAGCTGTCGTTGAGTATAGTGGTGTGATGACCCGGGTTTATATGATGTTTTTAGGGTTTTTCTTTGTAGGTTTTGAGTCTTTTTCTTGTGTCTCATGTAGTGTTTCATGCATTCTCATGCATTTTTACTTTTATTTGTGCATTTGCATTAGTTTAGTAATTTTGTAGTTTTATAAGGGTTTTAGTTGCATTTTATTAGAGTTTAGGAGTCTTAGGCAATTTCCACTTGTTTTGGAGCCTTTGTGCAAAACTGACCTTTAAGTTTCAAGATATCTTCCAAGCTTGTTCATCAAGGTTTCAGGTTGAATTAGCTGAAGAGGGAAGGTCTAGAGGCTTGGAGAATTGAATGGAGGCTTAAAGAGGCATAAAGAGGAGTTAAAATGAAGATCAAGGGACTTTCCAGCGAGTCTGAGCGCCTAGGCATGCTCCATTGGCGCCTAGGCGCCAAATGCCCTGTTCCAGAAATTGGAATTGGCGCCTAGGCGCTCTGAATTGGCGCTCAGGCGCTCTGGAATTGGCGCTCAGGCGCTCTGAATTGGCGCCTGAGCGCTAGGAACAGCCCAGACTCGTGATTTTTGCCTATAAATAGAATTTTAGTCATTTTCTTTTGCAATCTTTGATACTACTTTCATTTTTACATAAAATCAGAGGTAGAGGAGCATCTAGGAGAGTGTGAGAGGGCTTCTAAGCTTGTAATTCAGGTTTTTAGCCTTGCCATGCTTGGTTAATCTCTCTTCTTTTGCTTTGGATTTCTTTGTAAGACTTTTATATTTGAGTTATAATCTTAAGTTCTTTCCCACATGTTCTTCTTCTTCCCTTGAATCCCATTTTCTGAATTTCAATCTAAGCTTGTATGCATGCTTGCTTTATACTATTCTATAATCAGAACGGAAGTTTGTTATAGATTAGGGAACCGATTTGGGATTACCCCTTCTGTGCTTGCTACTAGGAATAGAGGAAGGGTTGGGGTTTGATGGCCTGAATTTGCATGATCTAAAACCTCATATAAATGACTAAGTACACAAGGAATTGGGCTTAGCTTTTAGTATGAGAGAATTGCTTATGTGAGGAATCAATAAGTGAGTAACTAGGCTATATCATCAAGGAGAGATCCATGAGAACATGTGCATAGAATGATGTGCTTAAATTGACAAGTTGAACAAGAACCCAAATTAAAGCATGTTATTTTCTGAATTGTCTTTTTATTTTTCCTTTTCCTTATTTCAACATATCTCTTATTCAATAAAACCAACCTTCAAACTCAAAGCTTAAACTGAATTTAGTCACTCACAATCCCTGTGGTTCGATATTTAAAACCGGGTGGATTCGTACACGTGCGGATTTACCAACAGGATGCTATCTCTAACTTATAAGCCTAAGTGGCTACTCCTTTCTTTACCTATTGGATTTATTATTTACATAATTGTTTGGAGTTGACCCTCGCGTCTTCTGTGTGTGCTTTGGCGGACTACGCCCATTGTCAGAGGTCTATGGCGGACTGGTTTACGATGGTCCACCCTTCGGGGGGGACCCGGTTTGAGATGCTGGACCAGGATGACCCCGGTTCATGGGTGGTCGACCCCGCTGGCCACCGTGCGACCTATTCGGGGAGGATTATGGAGGACCGCGTTGACCGACTGGGGCACCTGACGGAGGGAGTGCTGAGGAGGTACACCGTGAGCTTCAACTTGCCACCTGGCGTGCACTGCGGACCAGGAGTGGAAGCACCACCACCACCGTCATCTTCTGATGATGAGGACCCCTCAGAGGAGGAGCCTGTGGGAGGGACTTCTGCGGAGTCTAGCTCACCCACCATCGTTGTCATCGATGATCTTGGCTCGGGCCCTACGCCCGTGAGGCCAGCACCGGAGCGCATCGGGGTAGCGAGAGGAGGTAGGATGGTGTACATAGACTTGGTCGTTCTGGATTCAGATTCGGACGACGATCACGCTAGCATGTAGGATTGAGTGCTGGTGTGAACTCCTCGAGATAGGATTAGTGTAGGAGTAGAGTCTTAGCTCTGACCGTCATGCTTCTAGTTGGGGACAGGGTAGTTTCTTGCCGATAGCTTTTTGTGTGGTTTCTCTACGGAAATCACAGAGAGTTGGTTGGACTAGGGGGTCTTGTTTTAGGCCGTTTGGGCTAACTTATTCTCATTTTTGAGGGATGGTGTTGCGAACACTTGACTTTTCTTTGGACTGTACATATTGCCTACGGGCGCTACTTTCTACCACTTCCCGTCACTGGAGGATACTCGTGACGTGGTTTGTTACTTACAGCGGGGGCTGTAATTATTATTGTACATTAGTTCTGTTATCTTTTATTGTTGAGTTTATTTCTTTCAGTCTTTGTTCACATTATCGGAAAAAAAAATATTCACGTTTTTCCGCTTTAAGTTTCTTTTTGGTTACTAAAGTGACGCTACCGAAATCGGGGTGTTACAAAGGCAGCAGATGCTTGTTTCTAATTTATTACAAACTTAATGGAAGTATAAGGGGGAGACGATTGATACTTGAAAATACACTTAAGGAGCAATAAGGAGTAGAAAAGTACTGTCACTACCACTAAGAGAGTGGGAATACAGAGACGCCAATGGTGGTCATGTTCAGAGATGAATTTGAAGGTATGAAAAACGATAAAAAGGGGGGGGGGTTTGAATAGCGTTTTTAAAACTAAAACTCGACCCACTTGAGATTTAAATAAATCTCTTCAACCACCAAGGATAAAAGTGCTAAGATAAGAGTTAAGGAAAGCACACAAATGATTTTATCCTGGTTCACTTGATAAATCCCTCAAGCTAATCCAGTCCACCCGTTTAGGTGATTTCTTCCTTCTTAGAATGAAGGCAATCCACTAATCAGAGTTTGTTACAACTGCACTTGCTACCTGCAAAGTGACTAACAATACACTGACTTAGCTATCACTAAGATTCACTCTCTTAGTCTTCTCTAGGATCCGACCAACCTTGGTCTCCTAAAGGAAAATCAAACAACTGTTTGAAGGTTTGGGTTTACAAAGAAATGCTTCTTAGAAAGCTAATAGTAAACACAATTAATACAATGTGAAGAAAGAATGCTTTTAGAGAATATTTGATTTCGCGTGAGCTTCTACAAAGTTTCTTCCAAAAGCATCTTTCATCTTCAGCCTCTTTATATACTCCAAGGAATTAGATTTGGAAGTTTGCATGGAATGCTACCGTTGGAGGGCCGATCTGGGTTTTCCAGGTTCTGCTGTGGCTGAATAAGTTAGGTAAGGTCGTCAGGAATGGTACAATAGCTTTTGTACTTTGGATAGTGACATGACCTTTATCTTTGTTGACTTCTGATCAGAGTGATGCTTCATACTTGCACTATTCATGAGACTAATAGGTTTTTGAACCTCACAGTTTTTCTTGGCTTGAATATTTGTTCCTATTTGTCCCTTTTGAGCCTATTGAAGATTTCTTTGTTAGCTAAATGATTGGGACGGATGATAGGTGTAACATCCCGACTTGACGACTGGCCTGACGGTAACAACACGAGTCTTTTCAGCGCGCTTTGTCCTCACTCGCGCACTTCCCGGGAAAACTTCCCAGGAGGTCACCCATCATAATATTGCTCCAAGGCTAGCACACTTAACCATGGAGTTCTTATGAGTTGGGCTCCCGAAAAGAAGTTGCAACTTTTTGTTATGAGTAGTACCAATCAAATCTTTATTCCCTCCTCAATTGTATAGTCCATCCCTACACAGTCTCGGAATACCTCTTGTTTGGGTGTGAGATCGGCTCATTCCTGTGACCCTCCGCCTAGAAGCCTGCCAGGAGCCGCTCCTTGTCCGTGCCTCACTGCACCGGCGATCACTCCCCACCCTCGTCAGCCCCGGGTGTCACAGGCCCACCAGCTTCCGCTTGGTTCGTCCTCGAACCACACCGTACTGGAAGAGGTTGGCTCTGATACCACTTGTAACATCCCGACTTGAGCCTTAATACCTAGTGCATCACTAGACTCATTCCCTTTAACATCAACTTATCAACAACTTATAACCTAATCTTCATCTTAATATCTAACAAACCATTATTGACATCTCTTTCTTCAAAACTTTCCTCACTCAAACCAATTTACACTTATTGAAATCTCTAACACTTCACACAAATAAGGACTCATCCCCTAGAAGATCAACTTATAACTATACCCCAAGGGACGTTGATACGGCTTCTTCTGTTGGAATCTCCCTTTCCCTTGATTATTCTGAAGGTTCGACCTCATTGGTCCCCCAGTGCCTGTTCCGGTCTCGCGGTGCAGGTATTATGATGGGTGACCTCCTGGGAAGTTTTCCCGAGAAGCGCGCGAGTGAGGACAAAGCGCGCTGAAAAGACTCGTGTTGTAACCGTGAGGCCAGTCGTCAGATCGGGATGTTACAATAGGTCGGAATTATGGGGAGTGTTGGTCCTTGCATTGTGTTGGAGTTGATAATTAAAGTTTGAAAATGTCTCTTGTCCCAAGGAAAAAAAAATGAAAAAGAAAAAAGAAAGAGAACTCCTAATCAAAGTTGGAGTGGGAAAAAAGAAAAAAAAACTTGAAAAGGGGTCAAAAAAAGTTGTTGTTGAAAGCTCCGGGGGGTACTATTTGGACCACACTCAATGCGCTTTAAAGCCTTAGTTTTCCTTAGGGACCAACCACCTTGTACTTCACCAAGCCACGCATTCCAACCCTTGTGAAGTCTCTTTGAATTTATGCATGTTTTGATCTTTGTTGCTTTTGAGTGAATGACATCCAGAACCTATGAACTTGCTTGTGTGCTCAGTGCACTACATTATATCTCATCCTAGGATTTTAGATCTATACTCTTCTCTTTTCAAAAAAGTGGCATGAGGTAGGTTGTTGGATCTTTTCTCTTGGAACCAGCTGTAGTTACTCTTTCCCCAGTTTTGTGGGTAGTATCCTTTGTGAAGGCACTTGTTTGGGAGCATTTCTTGCGCTTGAGGGCAAGCGAGTGTTTTCTACGCTCGAGGTCGAGCTGTCGTTGAGTATAGTGGTGTGATTACCCTATGTTAGTAGTGGTTTTAGGGTCATTTCTTTGTGTGTTTTGAGTCTTTTTCTTTGTCTCATGTAGTGTTTCATGCATTCTCATGCATTTTTGTGTTTATTTGAGTTTGAGTTAAGTTTTGGTAATTTTATGGTTTTATGAGGGTTGTTTTTGCATTTTTATAGAGTTTAGGACTTGCATGAGTTTTGCCATGATTTTGTGAGGACTAAGGTGGTTAAAAGCCTTTTGAATTTCTTGATTTTACTCCTTGTCTTGGTCCTTTAGTGCTGCAGCAGGTAACTTATGGAAAAGGAAGGCCAAGATGCAAAGGAATTGAAGAAAGCATTCAAAGGGGGGTTACAAAAAGCTGAAAAGCCACCAAGAGCGTGCAGCTGGCGCTCCAGCGCCAGCACTCCAGAAGCTGGAGCCTTGCATCTGCCACATGGGCGCTCAAGCGCTACTTTAGGCCGTTTTGTTCAGGACTTCTGATTTTCTTTGAGATTTTTACCAAGTATTGAAGCTTAGGAAGTGCTTTTGGGGCATGTGAGAGGCTTCCACCTTGTATTTTCCAGGTTTTCTTTACATTTTTGTATGGATTCACTAGCCATGAGTGGCTAGTACTCTCTTTTGCTTTGGGTTCAATGTGATTTCATGAATTTCTAGACTTAATTCCTATCTCTATGCTCTAGTTCTTGAATCTACCTTATATTTCAATTCTTTTATGCATGATAAGCTTGGGTGCACCTTTGCTTAAGGCTAAATTGCAATCATATTGGAAGATTGTTGTAATTTGGGGACTTGTGTTGGAATTGATCTCTCTTTGCTTGCTTCTAGGAATAGAGTGGGGGATTGGTTTTGTTGGCCTGAAAATTGCATGCTTATAAACCTCATATGAATGACTAGGTACACAAGGAATTGGGCTTAGCTTTTAGTATGAGAGAATTGCTCATGTGAGGAATCAATGAGTAAGTATCTAGGTTATAACAATAAGGGAATGATTCAAGGTTTCAATTGCATAGGGTAGGTTGTCTAGGAAGGATTGGATGAACATTAACCCAGAGCATTTTCATCAATTGATATTTTCATTTTCTTCACTATTGCTTATTTTGCAAACTCTTGTTACAAACAAACAAATCCAAAAACTGAATTTTATTTGCTTTCAAACTCACAAGCTTCGAGCTTAAACCATAATTCTCACTCATGGTCCCTGTGGATTCGATATTAAAACCCGGAGATATCTGTGCACTTGCAGATTGATTCAACAATGCTTCCAGAATTCCTTCACAAGCTTGTCATAGACTGAACCAGGTACTCTATGGAAGTACCCTTCCCAGCCTTGAGCCTGCACTTCAGGACGAAGATCAACCCCATTTGCAGCAATGTTGTTGAGATCAAAATGCCATTCAGCAAGAACTTGAAGTTCTTCTAGAGGAAAAACACAAGTAACTGCACAACCTCGTTGAGCTATTGGAATAACATCCCTAGTTTCTTGATTTTCCGCTTGTGTAGCCTCTGTGGATCTGGGACGAGGAACTGGACCGACTTGACCCGTTGCGAGACCCACTACCAAATTGGGGAACACTCTTCCATCAGCGGAATCAGACCTTTCAGCGGAATCAGCCCTTTCAGATCTAGCCATTGTGAAGAAGGTTGAAGGTTGAAGGTTTGGGTAGAAGAGGGATGAACAGGAGAGAGAGAGAGTTTAACAAAGAAGACAAGGTTTTTGCAATTAGGAGAGAGAAGCAAAAATAGAGAGTGGTGGAGAACGTGTGCGCGTAATGGTTTAGAAAGTAACCGTTGTTGGTTGTAAAGCAAAAGTAAAATCAACGGCTAGAAATTAAAGACATGATTATGAACAGTTAATACAAAAAAACACGGTGGAGAATAAGCACATCTACACTCATTACAACAGATTGTCCGGACGGGCACAAGGAACGAGGCATCAGAAAAAACGGACACACGTTTGCTGTCTTGTCTCAGAGTAAGCACCAATGGGTACTCACCATCTGACAAAGTAACCTTCTGAACTAGAAATCTTCTGATAAGGAAGCATCATAGTCAGAGGTTCTGATCCATCTTCATACTGGACAAAAGTCCATATTCAGATTTTTCAGTATAAAATTAAATCTATCCTCTGCTAAGGGCTTTGTAAAGATATCTGCCCATTGATGGTCAGTTTCAACAAACCTTAAAAGAAGTACGCCCTTCTGAACGTAATCTCTAATAAAGTGATACTTTACCTCAATGTGTTTTTCCCTTGAATGTAAGATTGGATTCTTACTGAGTGATATTGCAGCAGTATTGTCACAGTAGATTGGGATGTTGCTCTCAAGGATTTGATAATCTTCTAATTGATGTTTCATCCAGAACATCAGAGTACTGCAAATAGCTGCTGAGATATATTCTGCCTCTACAGTGGATAGTGCAATAGTAGACTGCCTTTTGCTTGCCCATGAGACTAAATTACTTCCCAGAAATTGACAATTTCCAGAAGTACTCTTCCTTTCAGTTCTATCTCCAGCATAATCAGCATCACAGTAACCTGAAAGCTTATACTCTGATGTTTTCTTATACATCAAGCCAAGGTTAGTGGTACCTTTCAGATATCTGAGAATTCTCTTAATAGCAGTTAAGTGAGTTTCTCTCAGATCTGATTGGAATCGAGCACATAAATGTACACTAAACAGAATATCTGGCCTAGATACAGTTAAGTATAGAAGTGAACCTATCATACCACGATAGAGCTTCTGACATACTTTTCCACTGACATCTTCTTTCTCCAGAATGCATGTAGGATGCATAGGAGTCTTAGCAATCGTTGATTCTGTCATATTGAACTTCTTAAGAAGTTCCTTTAAGCACTTGCTCTGATGGATGTAAGTTGCTTCTGGTTTTTGATCAACTTGTATTCCCAGAAAGTACTGAAGTTCTCCCATCATACTCGAAGGTGCGAAAAACACTAGAAAGGGGGGGGGTTTGAATAGAGTTTTTGCATAATGGATATACTTTTGAACTTTTTCAAAACTCAAAGATAAGAACTAGGTGCAGAGGGATAAGAAGTGAAGCACGCAAGTATTTTATCCTGGTTCACTTGAGATAAAAGCTCAAGCTAATCCAGTCCACCCGTGAAGGTGATTTCTTCCTTCTTCTGATGAAGGCAATTCACTAAAATCAATGAGTGTTACAACTGCACTTTGCTACCTGCTAAGTGACTAACAATACACTGATTTTCTCACTAGTATCCTCTTAAGAAGCTGATCTACCGATCCTCTTAAGACTAGCTAAACACTGAATCAACCTTGATTCAGTCCTCTCAAGATCCGACCAACCTTAGTCTCTTAAGGAACTTTACAATATAAGGTAAAAGGTTTCGGGTTTACAAGAAGTGCTTCTAAAAAGCTAATAGTAAACTCAGATGTTTAAGAATAGTGAAGAAATAATGCTAAGAGATTGGTTCGTATAACTTGAATGATTTCAGCAAAGTTTCTTAGCTTCTTTCTTCTATCGTCAGCCTTTAAATACTCCAAGGCATATGATGTAGCTGTTGCTAGGGTTTTGTCTGTTGGAGTGGCAATCTTGTAATATCAGACTGCTAGGCTGCACGAGGTAGGTGGCGGACAGACTGAGGCTTGTACGATTTTGTACTATGACAGCGACCTGTCCTTTCACCAGCTGACTTGAGATCTGGAGTGCTTCAGATGAACGTTGGTGAAGCTTCTGATCATAGTCAGACGGAAGCTTGGATCCTCTGACCTTGCAACTTCTGCTTCTGAACAAGTTCCTCAGAACTTCTGAACGTCAGGGCTAGAATAGCTTTTGTCTTCAGATACCAACTTCTTTCAGGTCTTCAGAACTTGAGTCTTCTACTTCTGGACCGTTCCGCTGGAACATTTGGTCTTCAGAACTTCTGAATCCGGTTCTTCAGTACCTCTTGAGAGCTTCCATCTTCAGAACTTCTGAAGGATTTGCCACTGTTCTGAACGAACATGATAATCTTTATAGCTCTCTTTTCAGTATCCCTTGGTTCGTCTTCTTCTGAATGAATAGGCTTGGGTCAGATTCAGAACCTGTTTGTCACAACTAAAAGAGACAAACGTTAGGGTACCACAATTGTTCATCATCACAAACCTTAATTGTAATCATCAAAATATAGAGATGCAACCACTGATCAAACCTTGATCTTACAATCTCCCCCTTTTTGATGATGACAAAACAAGTATTTTGATGAACAATTCTTAAACAATAAACTGAATACACAAGAGAGAAGGGATCAGAGATTAAACTTATCCTTGTGTAACGGTTAGTATTGCTCTTTCTGAATCTGGGATAATACCTGATTCTGAGCTGGGGTCTCCCCCTGACTCCCCTGAATCTATGACTTGATGAGATGATGAAGAGTCTAGATTCAGAGTCTTGGTGATGTGATCAGAAGATACGCGTAGAAGGATGTATACTCATCAGAAGTGATGGTTCAGAACTTGCGTAGATCACATAAGAACATAGAGTCTTGTCCAGATATAATTGGAATAAGGCGTCAGAAGCAAATTAGTTCAGAATATGAACAAAATGTATTCCTTATTTGGGACGCTTGACAATATCTATGTGCTATAAGTATTTGATACTTATTCTCCTCTACTGGTTTTATATAATATAAAAAAGTTTATCAAAACCATTTTATGTACTCCCCCTTTTTGTCATAATCAAAAAGAGTGAAAAAACAAAGCCAACAATAACAATAACAAACAAGTAAATGATGCAAAAAGAAGCTGTTATTATTACTGAACGGAGAAAGAGTACAGAGGATAGAGAGGAATGAACAAAACTAGTCCTAGATACATAGGAAAGCACGAGAGTTCTTCATGGAGAGAAGTTGAAGATGTAGGGGACGCACGTCCTGATCAATCGAGGCTAACTGGGTAGCCAGTTCTTCCTTCAGAGCTTCATTCTCCCGGACAGCATCTTGATTCGCTTCGTTTTGATCTTCTTCATATTCCAGAAGCATACAAATGCCCTGGAACTGATCTTCAATGTCCTTCCGGCGAGTGGTCAGACGAAGGAGGTCATTCAGAACTTCTTGAAGGTTCTGAAGACAGTGAGTCTGATGGGATGTCAGCCAACACGTCAGAAGATTCTCAATCTTCTCAAGAGCTTGAGAAATCTGAGAAGTAGATAGATTAACGCTCCACAGAAAGACTTGGTCAAATACCATAGTCTTGAGTTCAGAAATAAATTCGACAGAAGTCATTCTTGAAGTAGAATTGAGGGGAGAGTGAATTGACTGATGTGAAGTGAATTGCGGTGTGATGGAGAAGAAGGATTGCAGAGATTATAAGGAGGAAAAGTAACAGAAAAACATGCATAAAACTTATCAAATCATAAAAGCATGTGAGTTACTAAGTGGACGGTGCAATGAATAATAGAATAAGAATGTAACACAGTCAACATGAAATAAATTCACTCAAAACAAATAAATGCATGCAAGATAGATGAGAGGGGTTCAAGGCTTGGATGAAGAGGGAAGATTCTCGATCAGGAACTTCATCATGCTTCCATTCTGCGGGAGGATTCCTGAATCTGCCTGCTTTGTTCAATCTGAACAAGTCCTTGTTGCTCAACCATCTGAAACAGTCTCTGCTGATCATCTTGAATTCTGTCAATTATGGCAGCAAGAGTAGCAACTTCTGGAGCTTGAGTTGAAGTAGTGTAAGACCTGGATTTTCAGAACAAGTTAAGTTTCCGACTCACACGTAGAAATAGTGTAAGCGTGACAGGAGTTTGACATTTGAGAAAGATTAATGAAGAAGAAAGTTCAGGAATTGCTTGAGGAATGTTGCGTAGCTGTTTTCGGAGTTAGTGCGAGTCGTCTGCACACCTGCCTTATGGCAAGCGTGTCCAGAATAGGCTATTTCGCTCTTAAAGCAACGTTTTGAGTGAGATTTCGAACTCTCGGAAAATTTAAAGATTCTCTTTATTTTTCCATCGACCAGCGTTTCATTTCGGAACTCTGGACTGTACGCACGATAGGTTTCACTTTTCGGATGTCCGCCGACGCTAATTTCTTTGCTTCGAAACCCTATTTTCGAGCAATGGATGAATACTTTTTCTATTCGGGACTTCTAACGAAGATTCCGTCCGCGTTGCCAGACTTGTTTCGACGTTTCCAATCTTTCTTCAGTTGGAAGTTTTGTCGTTTGAGCATCACAGCAAAAAGTAGTTTTTCGGGGCAGATTAACCGACACCGCTTTTGAGTTTTTCGATATCGTTTTTCCCAAATCCTAGATATTTGTTTTGAGTTCTGGAATTATGACGCTAGAATCTCTCTTAGAATTCCATGGTGATCGTGCTGCAAAAATCGGAATCGCGAAATTTTCATTTTCCCGCGATTTCGCCCGCCTATAAATAGGCGAAAAAGCTAATATCCTCTTCATTTTCACCATTTTGGCCGAGATTGTGGAGAGCTTGGGGGGAGAAGGAGAATTCGCGAAACCTTGACCAATCTTCGTGCAGTTCGTCCCTACTTATAGGTATCGAGGTAACTATCATGAATCCTGCCTCTGATTGTTGTTTCTGTTGCGTTTCTGAAGCCGTTTCTGTGCTCTAAGTTTTGAGCTTTTTCTAAAATTGTCCGATTTCTCTGATTTCTCGCTTGGGTTATGTTCCTTATGTTCCCCTGAGTCTAAAACCTCTGTCAGTAAACTCTGATTTCGATTCAGTTGTCCAGGATCTGAAAAATTGACTCAAAACTCTTTTTGTCTCACATTTCGAAACTTTATTGTCGTAAAGCTATAATCTGACTTCGTGCCTTTAGGATTTGTTGTCACGGATGTCATGAGGATCGTTGCTGTCAAATTTGTTTTCAGAACTGATAACTTTGAAGTTTTGAGCCTTTATTTTGGACCAAAATGCCCCTGCGTAGTCGTATTTCGGCCCGATTGTCCGAAAATTGTTCTGACAATTTCTTTGCCTTAGTTTTACCCTAAAACTACCTTGTAAACTGATTTGATCGAAGAAAAAGAGCCGAAGCCCTTTTCTCCTTATGGCCGTGGGTTTTCCTAAGGGGAGGGGAGTTTTTCGTTTTCGAAAACTTGTCCTTTCGTACACGTTTGTCGTATTCTGAAGCTTTGATGCTTTGTCTATCGTTTATGTATTGTTTTGCGATCGAACTAATCGATTTTGTGTGAATTCTGCTTTGTTTTTCTCCGAGGTTCAGTTGAAGGAACTTTGGAAGTTTCAAGGCATTCCTGTGAAGGAGATTTGATTTGCGAAGCTGGATCAGCTCGAGGTTAGGGCAACTTACTATATATTAGCTATGACTGCATGATAGGCGTCGATAAATTCGACTTATGTTTTATCTGATGTTGTTTTTGATGATGAGTTGATGTTATGATGTTTTTCCATACTTGTGATGTTGTGCTTTTGTTGGATTGAGCGTTTTGACGCAATTTCGGAGTGGAGATTCATTGATCTGGTGATCTTTGATATTTCGGGTTGGATGAACAACCCTAGGCAAGTCCAAATGTGGGGTTTGAGACTTAGCCATATGTTGGAATTCTTAGACTTTCCCCGGGAAATGTATTTTGGGTGGTTGATCTTTGAAAACTTAGAATGATAGAGCTTTGAAAATCTAAAGACTTGGGAAACTTAGACTTTGAGAAATAAACTCATAACTTGACTAATTCGAATTGAAACAATTTTTATTAACGTTTAAGCATAGGAGAACTGAAGGGGAAAATATTTACGAAAGACGGGGAAAAGTCGACTTTGTTGTGGGTTTGGAGAGTTATCGGAATTGGGGGAAGCCACTAAGGTGAGCTATGGTGATGATTGAAAGTCACCGAGTACTCTAGTACTCTTGGGGATTGTTGTGGAGCCGTGTTGTATTGACCGACACCTAGTGCTCTTGTTGTTTGGGCTGTGTTGTATTGACCGACACTAGACCCTTGTGTATTCTGTGGATGGAGTTGTGTTGTATTGACCGACACTTACTCCGAGTTGTGTTGTATTGACCGACACTAACTCATGGGTTTGTTGAGATTGGGTTGTGAGCTAAACACTTTCGTGGTAAGGACGATTCGTTGTTTGGCTAACCACGTTGCATTCAATCGGGTGAATAACGGGAATGGTTCACCTGTGCATATCATGGTGAATAACGGGAATGGTTCACCTTGCATTAATGATGAATAACGGGAATGGTTCATCATTCGGTGAATAACGGGAATGGTTCACCAAGGATGAATAACGGGAATGGTTCATCCAGGATGGATTTCATCCAGGATGGATAACGGGAATGGTCCATCCATAGTGAAAATGCTTCACTTGTGGCGAACGGGAACGCGTCACAAATCCGGATACATATTGTGCATTTCACGCATACATTCATGCTGACTGAGATTGTGTGCTGTTTGTTTATTGAAGCAATGTTAGAGCCATAACATGCTAGGATTGTTTATATGTATATATATCAACATATATCTATACCCCATATCACATGTTGAGTGTATATCTACTTATTGCTGTGAGTTGACCCTAGCGCCTTGGCTTTGTTTGTATGTTTGTGTTTGGGCGGTCGGCCTGCTGCCAGATGTCGATGGCCGACTGGTGTTCGATGGTCTCTCCCTCGGGGGGGATCAGATATGAGCTTGTGGATCGGGATGCCCCCACCGCTTGGGTGATCGATGTTGTGGGTCATCGAGCGACGTACCGGGGAAGGGTCATGGAGGACCGGACTGACGAGTGTGAACATCTGACGAAAGAAGTTCTACGACGCATGGAGCTGAGCTTCAACTTGCCGTCTTCAGTTCGCCGAGGACTCGGATGTGTGAGCAGTTATGGGTTGGTAGAGTTAGGCAGGCGTCATATTTGTGTAGAGCTCTGATTCGTTTTGCTTTTGGGACGGGGTAGGTTCCCGACGCATGGCTTTTGTGTGGTTCTCTTATTGAGGGATCACAGTGAGTCAGTCGGACTATAGGAGTCTTTGCTTAGGCCATTTTGAGGCCGACTTTCTCCCAGTGGATTGTAATTATAACCTTTTCACTCACACTTCTGGATCTGTAACTATTTGCCTACGGGCACACTACTTTGGAGTCACTGCGAGTGCGCGTGACATGGGAGTGCAGCTGAGGCTGTACATGTGTATATATTTGTGTGTTGGTTGGGTTTTGTCTTTATTTTCTATTGCTTGATTTAAAAGGTATCAAACAAAAAAATTACCTGTTTTCAGCGTAAAGTCTATTTTTGGTTACTAAAGTGACACCTGGAAATCGGGGTGTTACATTGTGGTATCAGAGCTTAGTCGAGTCTTTTGGGAGTCTTTGGGGAATAGGTCTTCTGTGCTAGGTTGTGTGACTCTGCAAAGAGTGAAAATTGATTGTCTGCAGAGCGATTTTCGCTCTAATTGCTTGCGTTACTACTCAATCGGATTGAGTGGTTTGTCTAGTGCTACCGTATGGTTAGTACTAATCGGACGTTCGATGGGATATAGGATGGTGGATCTTAACCGGATGGCGGAGGCTACATGTGAGCATCATCAACGACTGATGGCGACAGCAATGTATCAACAAAGAGGAATGAACCGAACTGGAGCTGGGGGACCAATGAGGTCAGGTTCCCAAGGCTACAACGGAAGGAAGAGTTACCATAAGTGGGGACCATATCAGCGTTCCGAGGGAAGAAATCTTATCTCAAGAGAGTACAAACCGACGACTGCTGATACTGGGGGGGAAGCCAGTTGGTGACAAAGGAGTGACATCTACTCGTTGCAGAAAGTTTGGGCATTTTGCTAACAAATGCTCAGTGATTGGACGGAGATGCTTCAAGTGTAACCGAGAGGGGCATCTAGCTGTGAACTGCAAGATCAAAGAAAGTCTATGCTTCAATTGCAACCAACCGGGACATTTCTCCCAAGATTGCAAGGCACTCAGGGGCGAATCATCAGGGAATGTTGGGAAAGGAAAACAACTTACTACAGAGGAAAGGATTCATATCAAGGGAGGAGCAAGAGTTGAGGAGTCGAACGAGGAAGAACGTGGGAACGATGGTAATATTTTAACTGTTCTCGTATTCTAGAATAACTTACTCTTTTATATTCAAGCGAGTGTGACGCGCCTAACTTGTATTTACTACTTAGACTATGATCCTATGATTATTATCCCTAGTAGGACCTTATTCGAAGTTGCTCGTGATTTAACTATAGAGGTTACACGAGATCTAGAATAGCACGCGGAGCTAGGGAGTTGTTTTACCGAGGCGTTGATAAGGAAGCTAGGATCTCAGGGAAATTCCTTATGGGTACGAATCGTAGGATTTTAGGGCGTTTAGTTTTGAAGCGGAGTCGTTAGAGGATCTTTCGGCAAAAGGGATTCATTCGACCGAGTGTTTCACCATGGGGAGCGCCAGTGCTTTTAGTCAAGAAGAAGGACGGAAGGTCGAGATCGTGGGTGGATTATCGACAATTGAACAAGGCGACGATCAAGAACAGATACCCGTTGCCGAGGATAGATGATTTGATGGACCAACTACGAGGGGCTACCGTATTTTCCAAGATAGATTTGAGGTCAGGCTATCGTCGGATCAGAGTGAAGATTGAGGATATACCGAAGACTGCTTTCAGGACACGTTAAGGACACTACGAGTACCTAGTGATGCCGTTTGGAGTGACGAATGTACCTGCTGTTTTCATGGATTACATGAACCGCATCTTTCAGGAGTTCTTAGATCGGCGTGTGGTGGTGTTTATTGAGGACATATTGATCTATTCGAAGGACGCGAATAAACATGAAGGACATTTGCGCCAAGTTTTACAATTGTTGAGAGAGAAAAAGCTGTATGAGAACCCTTCCAAGTGTGAATTCTGGCTGGAGGAAGTCAATTTCTTAGGCCATGCTATCTCGAAGGAGGGCATAGCTGTGGATCCAGCGAAAGTGGAGACTGTTTTGGCTTGGGAGCAACCGAAGATGGTGACAGAGATCAGAAGTTCTGTGGATTTAGCTGGATATTATAGACGCTTCATTGAGGGATTTGCCAAGATTGTTGGACCTTTGACTCAATTGACGAGGAAGGATTAATCTTTTACATGGATTGAGGGTGTGTGGTTCCGTAGCGGAATCGTTAGGAACTTGATATCAGGATAATTGTGGTTACTGGATGTTAGGATCTCATTGTCTGTTCCAGTGGGTTTTTCTAAATTTCCACCTTCGATGTATTAGGCCTGATCAACCTAATATTGAGGGGGTGATATTCGGAATCACAGCTGATAATGGACCTTGATAGAAGGATGTGTAAGATGAATTTGAATTGATTGAGGATTAGTCGGATTTGGGAGGAAAGTTCGTGTTAAGCATTTGATTGTACAAGATTAAGATTTGAACCTTTGGAAGTTGATGATTTTCGTATAGACATTGATTGGTTAGTTCGTGTGATTACTCCAAGTAGAGGTAGACTAAGCCAATAGAATTGATGTTGGAAAATCTTTAAGTATTTTCTCGGAAGTTATGAAGTCATAGGTTATGTGATTTCTGACGTGGGATTATTAGAGATTAGATAGGTTGGATTTAATATCCGGTTATAGATGATTGTTTGATGGTAGCGAGATTGAGAAGAATTAACTCTGAACTAGATTGTTATAGTCGAGTTCGAGGAATAAGTTTTGCTAAGCGTTGGATTAATATGTGGAGACATTATAGTCTTAAGAGATGAATTTTCGCTTGAAAAGTGTTGAATTAATGATTAAGTTGGAGAAAGAAAGTTTTAGCATAAGTTGAATACTTGAGGTTGGTGATATGGATTCCAAGGAAATATGCTGAGATTACTAAGTGAGATTTACTAAGTTGGATTGAAATCTTAGGGTTAAGATTGAATCTTGAGAGTCGAGAATCGCATACGAGTAAGAGATCTTACAGTTGTAGCTGTGACAATAGGAGTTGAATCTTAGAAGAATGAAGACCTGGAGATGGGTTTCGGGTTAAGACCATTGAGGTATAATATAAGAGTGATCTTGAAGTAAATGAATCTTGGGTTGTGTAGGGTCATAAGGTTGGTTATAAGTTGGTGATCGATTGATGTTGATCATGAGGTTGCAGACATAATGAGCCATGTGATATGATTTGAATGATGTTAGCATAATAAGTTGTGGATGTGAAAGCATGACGACACTGGTCAGGTCGTTTGGGTAAGTGAAGGAGTTATAGTTTTTAAGAAACGGATATTCATTTAAGAAGTATTGAAGGATTAAAGGACATTAGAGGACCAAACTTGGTGAAGGTGTAGGTTTTAAATCTATGAATGTCTGTCTAAGGTGTGAAGGACTCAAAGTTTGTCAGAATTTGATTGGGAGATTAAGAAGTTGATTGACGAGATGGTGGTTGAGTCCCAAAAGGAGGGTGTTGGTGTTAAGATGAATACTTGAAGTTGTTATGTTTGGACAAGTTTCTTAGAGCTTAAGAGTGGATGAAACTTTGTTATGGATTTTGATGATGCATATTACGGTTAACAAGTGAATTTTACTAAGGTTGAATGAGAATCCTAGGGCTAAGGTTGACCTAGTGAGCTGAGATTCATGTACACATACGAGATTTAGTGGTGTTAGCGGTTACGATAGAGTTAAATCTCAGAATGTTGAAGGATCGGATGATAAGATGGCTAGTTAAGTCCCTTGAGGTATAGTTATGATGTAATCTACTAGAGGATAAGTCTCGATTTATGCGAAGTGTTAGGGATTTCAGTAAGTGTAAATAGGTTTGAGTGAGGGAAGTTCTAAGGAAGAAGACGATAATAATGGATTGTTAGATATTAAGAAGAGGATTATCTTATAAGTTGTTGGTAACTTGATGTTGAAGGGGATAAGATTAGTGAAGGACAAGAAATAAGGACATAAGTCGATTTTTAATTCGAATGGTGACTAAGTAGGAGATTGATTTCATTGTGCGAGTGATGATAGTTACGAAGTTGGATGTGACGTTAATGGACTATTAGATTCCAACGCAATGTTTCGTCTAAGAGTTATCGAACGAACAAGTGATGGACTGTAGATGAAGATCACGAGGACAAGTTGAGTATCTACTTTATGATGACAGAGAGGCACTGAGTTTAAGAAGAATTCCGGACGACCGAAAGTAAAGAAGTAAGTGGCTAAGGTTGTGCGACTGCACGGAATGCCAACCGGTATCATTTCAAGCAGAGGTCCGACGCAAGTAATCGAGTCAGACGACATGAGGTTGAATGATGTTTTGTCTTTTGAGACGCCGATAGTTAGCAGTGGGGATAGAAGAGTGAAACAGTTAAGGGGAAGGCAGATTGCTTAAGTAAAGATTTTGAGGAACAATGACACAGGCACTACTACATGGGAATTGGAAGATAAGATCAAGGAACTGCATTCCGAACTTTTTGCAGAGCTCTGAGTTTCGAGGACGAAACTTTCTTTTTGGAGGGGAGTATTGTAAGACCTGGATTTTCAGAACAAGTTAAGTTTCCGACTCACACGTAGAAATAGTGTAAGCGTGACAGGAGTTTGACATTTGAGAAAGATTAATGAAGAAGAAAGTTCAGGAATTGCTTGAGGAATGTTGCGTAGCTGTTTTCGGAGTTAGTGCGAGTCGTCTGCACACCTGCCTTATGGCAAGCGTGTCCAGAATAGGCTATTTCGCTCTTAAAGCAACGTTTTGAGTGAGATTTCGAACTCTCGGAAAATTTAAAGATTCTCTTTATTTTTCCATCGACCAGCGTTTCATTTCGGAACTCTGGACTGTACGCACGATAGGTTTCACTTTTCGGATGTCCGCCGACGCTAATTTCTTTGCTTCGAAACCCTATTTTCGAGCAATGGATGAATACTTTTTCTATTCGGGACTTCTAACGAAGATTCCGTCCGCGTTGCCAGACTTGTTTCGACGTTTCCAATCTTTCTTCAGTTGGAAGTTTTGTCGTTTGAGCATCACAGCAAAAAGTAGTTTTTCGGGGCAGATTAACCGACACCGCTTTTGAGTTTTTCGATATCGTTTTTCCCAAATCCTAGATATTTGTTTTGAGTTCTGGAATTATGACGCTAGAATCTCTCTTAGAATTCCATGGTGATCGTGCTGCAAAAATCGGAATCGCGAAATTTTCATTTTCCCGCGATTTCGCCCGCCTATAAATAGGCGAAAAAGCTAATATCCTCTTCATTTTCACCATTTTGGCCGAGATTGTGGAGAGCTTGGGGGGAGAAGGAGAATTCGCGAAACCTTGACCAATCTTCGTGCAGTTCGTCCCTACTTATAGGTATCGAGGTAACTATCATGAATCCTGCCTCTGATTGTTGTTTCTGTTGCGTTTCTGAAGCCGTTTCTGTGCTCTAAGTTTTGAGCTTTTTCTAAAATTGTCCGATTTCTCTGATTTCTCGCTTGGGTTATGTTCCTTATGTTCCCCTGAGTCTAAAACCTCTGTCAGTAAACTCTGATTTCGATTCAGTTGTCCAGGATCTGAAAAATTGACTCAAAACTCTTTTTGTCTCACATTTCGAAACTTTATTGTCGTAAAGCTATAATCTGACTTCGTGCCTTTAGGATTTGTTGTCACGGATGTCATGAGGATCGTTGCTGTCAAATTTGTTTTCAGAACTGATAACTTTGAAGTTTTGAGCCTTTATTTTGGACCAAAATGCCCCTGCGTAGTCGTATTTCGGCCCGATTGTCCGAAAATTGTTCTGACAATTTCTTTGCCTTAGTTTTACCCTAAAACTACCTTGTAAACTGATTTGATCGAAGAAAAAGAGCCGAAGCCCTTTTCTCCTTATGGCCGTGGGTTTTCCTAAGGGGAGGGGAGTTTTTCGTTTTCGAAAACTTGTCCTTTCGTACACGTTTGTCGTATTCTGAAGCTTTGATGCTTTGTCTATCGTTTATGTATTGTTTTGCGATCGAACTAATCGATTTTGTGTGAATTCTGCTTTGTTTTTCTCCGAGGTTCAGTTGAAGGAACTTTGGAAGTTTCAAGGCATTCCTGTGAAGGAGATTTGATTTGCGAAGCTGGATCAGCTCGAGGTTAGGGCAACTTACTATATATTAGCTATGACTGCATGATAGGCGTCGATAAATTCGACTTATGTTTTATCTGATGTTGTTTTTGATGATGAGTTGATGTTATGATGTTTTTCCATACTTGTGATGTTGTGCTTTTGTTGGATTGAGCGTTTTGACGCAATTTCGGAGTGGAGATTCATTGATCTGGTGATCTTTGATATTTCGGGTTGGATGAACAACCCTAGGCAAGTCCAAATGTGGGGTTTGAGACTTAGCCATATGTTGGAATTCTTAGACTTTCCCCGGGAAATGTATTTTGGGTGGTTGATCTTTGAAAACTTAGAATGATAGAGCTTTGAAAATCTAAAGACTTGGGAAACTTAGACTTTGAGAAATAAACTCATAACTTGACTAATTCGAATTGAAACAATTTTTATTAACGTTTAAGCATAGGAGAACTGAAGGGGAAAATATTTACGAAAGACGGGGAAAAGTCGACTTTGTTGTGGGTTTGGAGAGTTATCGGAATTGGGGGAAGCCACTAAGGTGAGCTATGGTGATGATTGAAAGTCACCGAGTACTCTAGTACTCTTGGGGATTGTTGTGGAGCCGTGTTGTATTGACCGACACCTAGTGCTCTTGTTGTTTGGGCTGTGTTGTATTGACCGACACTAGACCCTTGTGTATTCTGTGGATGGAGTTGTGTTGTATTGACCGACACTTACTCCGAGTTGTGTTGTATTGACCGACACTAACTCATGGGTTTGTTGAGATTGGGTTGTGAGCTAAACACTTTCGTGGTAAGGACGATTCGTTGTTTGGCTAACCACGTTGCATTCAATCGGGTGAATAACGGGAATGGTTCACCTGTGCATATCATGGTGAATAACGGGAATGGTTCACCTTGCATTAATGATGAATAACGGGAATGGTTCATCATTCGGTGAATAACGGGAATGGTTCACCAAGGATGAATAACGGGAATGGTTCATCCAGGATGGATTTCATCCAGGATGGATAACGGGAATGGTCCATCCATAGTGAAAATGCTTCACTTGTGGCGAACGGGAACGCGTCACAAATCCGGATACATATTGTGCATTTCACGCATACATTCATGCTGACTGAGATTGTGTGCTGTTTGTTTATTGAAGCAATGTTAGAGCCATAACATGCTAGGATTGTTTATATGTATATATATCAACATATATCTATACCCCATATCACATGTTGAGTGTATATCTACTTATTGCTGTGAGTTGACCCTAGCGCCTTGGCTTTGTTTGTATGTTTGTGTTTGGGCGGTCGGCCTGCTGCCAGATGTCGATGGCCGACTGGTGTTCGATGGTCTCTCCCTCGGGGGGGATCAGATATGAGCTTGTGGATCGGGATGCCCCCACCGCTTGGGTGATCGATGTTGTGGGTCATCGAGCGACGTACCGGGGAAGGGTCATGGAGGACCGGACTGACGAGTGTGAACATCTGACGAAAGAAGTTCTACGACGCATGGAGCTGAGCTTCAACTTGCCGTCTTCAGTTCGCCGAGGACTCGGATGTGTGAGCAGTTATGGGTTGGTAGAGTTAGGCAGGCGTCATATTTGTGTAGAGCTCTGATTCGTTTTGCTTTTGGGACGGGGTAGGTTCCCGACGCATGGCTTTTGTGTGGTTCTCTTATTGAGGGATCACAGTGAGTCAGTCGGACTATAGGAGTCTTTGCTTAGGCCATTTTGAGGCCGACTTTCTCCCAGTGGATTGTAATTATAACCTTTTCACTCACACTTCTGGATCTGTAACTATTTGCCTACGGGCACACTACTTTGGAGTCACTGCGAGTGCGCGTGACATGGGAGTGCAGCTGAGGCTGTACATGTGTATATATTTGTGTGTTGGTTGGGTTTTGTCTTTATTTTCTATTGCTTGATTTAAAAGGTATCAAACAAAAAAATTACCTGTTTTCAGCGTAAAGTCTATTTTTGGTTACTAAAGTGACACCTGGAAATCGGGGTGTTACAAGTAGGAACTTCTGGAGCTTGAGTATGAGTAGGAACTTCAGCCTCTGATGACATTTCAGCATCAACTTGAATTGGCCCTTGCTTCTCAACTTCATTAGCATCTGCATCTTCCAGAATAACTATGCCGTCAGAGCTGTCTTCTGCAACCTCTGCTGGAATCATCTCAGCATCTTCTGAGGTACATTCAGAAACAACATAGTGTCTTTCAGCCATAGCTCTTCTCAAGGGTTCACAAACTCTGTGCAGCACTCTCTGCCTTTTTTCATAAGCTCTCTCAGATGCATTATGAACTCTCAGACGTTTCTCACTGCTAAGCTGCTTCTGAAATTCATAAGCTCTGCTTTCTGACCATCTTCCGAAAGTAGACCACAGACCATCAACAAATGAAGCATCAAACTGATTATCAGTTACCTGAAATAACCATTTCAATCTTCTGGTTGCCTCTTCAGAGAACTCCTGAATGAGTTGAATAAGATTTTGAGGTCGGAAGGAGGTTGCCAAGGTCAGAACAGGCTGAGGAGTTCTGGTTGCATTTGAGCTTGAAGCATTGGAGCTATCAGTTCTGGGTTGTCCTGAAGGAGTAGAATCAATCTCATGGTTCTTCTCTATTCTTGAATGATGAGATTCATCGATATGCTCAGCTTCAGAGATCGTTACTTGCCTTTGCCTTGAGGTAGCAGTCTTCTCAGGTGAGGTAAAACTCAGATCTCGTGAGTTTACTGCAGAATAGTTGGACAAGGACACATAGGAAGTTTCAGCAGCATCTTGAAGCTGATCTTCGAAGTTGGAAGCTACTTGTTGAAGAGGCTTCACATTGAAGGGCGGTTCAAGGATCTGAACATCATCATCCTCTTTTTCTTCCTCAGCAGGGATCTCACCAGTTTGAGTTAACAGGAGGGTCTGTGAAGTGTATGGAGGCTTGGGAGTGAAATGTTGAACCAAAGTTCTCAGAGTAGCCTCACTTTGAACAATACCTTGAATGAAAGAATTGAAAGGAGGTGCAGGTTCAGTTGTGGTGGATGTGGAAGAGGTGTGAATTGGGATGGATGGAATGGCAGTGGTAGCTGTTTGGATGTTTGACTGAGGAGCTTGTGTTTCAGCTTGAGAGAAAGTTTGGGTTTGAGTGGGTGCTGTTTGGGTTGAGGTAGGCATGGAAGTAGATATAGGCAGGGGTTGTTCAGGAATAACTACTAAAGCAGAATCAGAGTTAATGCTTTCAGTAATTACCTTACTTGATTCTCTAAGAGGGATGGAACTGGTGGGTCTGGCAGTCCTTGCAGGATCTGAAGCTGTCTTTGATCTCCTTTCTCTTTGTACTTCTGAGATCTTTTCAGATGTTTGCTGTGGTCCTGACTCCTTCTTCTGAAGTGGACCCTTCAGAGGCAGTTTCAGCCTCTTGCCTATGGGCTCAACATCTGAATCAGTGGAATCTTCAGCTTCTTCTGATTCCCTTATGACCTGGAGCACATTTTCAATGATCTCACAGTCATCCTGCTCAACATCTTCTTCAACTTGAGCTGGTTGAATTCTTTGCCTTTTTACCAGAGGAACATCTTCTTCGGTTTCCTCATCAGATGATTCTTCAATAATTGCTTTCCTCTTGACATTCTTTCTAGTTGGAACTTCTTCTTCTTGAGTTCCAGAGGAAGAATCCATAGAGCTCTCAGAGGCATCAGATTGAGATTCCTCATATGACTCTTCTGGAGTTCTTTCAGGAGAGGGTTCTAGAACTGGTTCCCTGATGACTACTGACTTAGATGATGCCTTTATCTTCTTGGTCTTCTCTATCAGAATCCCTTTGCCCTTGGGATCTGAAGGCTTGCTGATTGTTCTCTTGGTTCTCCTTGTTGGCATTTCAGGAGGACTGTCAGGAAGAGTTGTGACAAATTCTTCAAGGGTGATAGGATCTCCTTCTCTTCTGAGCATCCTCATATACTCCAGAATGCATGCTGGATTGTCCTTTTTAGACCATAGAGGAAAGTCATTAACAGGGTAGTTCTTCTGACGAATCTCTTCAGATGTGTCTTCTTTCAGTTCAATCTGAACTTTCTCAATAATCTGCATTCTCTTCAGCTTAGTTCCATTTAGAGGATCTCCAATGGTCATAGCGAAATCATCATGAAGTCCCAGATCAAAAAGAGCCTTGACCAGTCGATTCTGAGTGAAGATATCTGAGAGTAACCTTCCATAAGGAATGTAAGAAATAGACCTCTTGTTCTCACCTCCAGTGGTTCTTGACTTCTCAACACATTCCTTCAGATAGTTGAAAAGCATAAATGGCAGACATACAGGCTCACCCCTAGAAATGTAGTACATGATTACCTTATGAGTTGCATTGAGGTAATCAGTTCCGCCTGTTCTGGGATGGATGCAGGATATGAAAATCTTCTGCTAGATCTTCATCTGGGGCTTCAGATCCTTTATAGCATACTTGGTCCTATCCATGGTCCAGTTGTCATAAATAGCAAAATTGACAAGCTTCCTCATGCCAGGAACATTGGCATCAACGTTTTTGATCCTTTTTCCCTGTTGGAACTCCATACCCAGTAGCTTTGCAATGGACTCTTCTGAAATCACAATCTTCCTATCCAGCACATGGGAGACGACGTAGTAGTCGTTGCAAACTGCATTTTTCAAGAATTCCACCACCAGTTTGTGGTAAATAGGACCACAGAGCCTATTGAAGTAACCAGACTGATGACCCTAGTTTAGTAGTGTTTTTAGGGTCATTTCTTAGTTTGTTTTGAGTCTTTTTGTTGAGTCTCATGTAGTGTTTCATGCATTCTCATGCATTTTTATCTTTATTCCCAAGTTTTTAAGCTTAGAATAAGTGGAAGAGATTTCCATTTACGATTAGGCTTGACGTATTGTGAAAGGAAACCTGAACAAGAGTTTACCAAATGAAATAAATTTATGAAGGAGAAAGTTCAGGAAAAGTCAAAGGATCGTATCGAAGTCGATAAAAGTTATAGCACGATCGTTATACGCTTAGACCTAGGTCAGAAACCCTAGTATATAGCTAATTTTCACTTTTAGGCACGACGGAAGTTAATTCCAAAAATCTTCAGAGAAATGTTAGAACTTCTCTTTTTCCATTTATCACAATCGTTTCGAGGCGAAACTCTAGGATCTACGAACGTCCGATTCCAATCATCGGAAGTTTGCCGAAACCGAATCCCTGGTATTTCAAAACCCTAGAATCACCCGACTATGGGGACTTTATCTATTCAGAGCTTCAAATGAATATTCTACACGCGTACACCCAATTCTCTTGATGATTTCAATCTTTCTTCCGAAGGAAGTTTTCTATTCCGACATTCGAGGCAAAAAGCAACTTATCGGGTAAAATAGTTTTACACCGACTTTGCACCGACTTTGCATTAGTTGCCAAAAATACAAGGAGACATCTTCTTAGCTTAGGAATTCCTTTGCCAAAACCTATCTTAGAATTCATGGAGAATGACGCCGGAAAAATCAGATTCGCGAAACTTTCATTTTCCCGCGAATTTCCAACCTTTATATATAGCAAAGAAAGGAAGAAAAACTCAAATTCTCCTCCATTTTCTCTCTTCAAACCCGCGAGCTTCAACAAGGAAGAAGGAAGAAGAGTTTTCTTCATTACTTGCTTGATCGTTGATTAATCAGTTGCTGCTTCAAGGTTTCGAGGTATAGTCGCTAATCCTTACCTCTGATCGCTTTTTCCATAGCTTTTCTGTAGAGTTTCCTGAGCGGATAGTTTATGGGTTTTTGCAAAACTATCCTGAATCTTTCATTTCTGATTCTAAACCTCTTCTATATGTGCCCAAGATCACTTCTGCCGGATTAGATTTTCCGTTATGTCGCCGGAATTCCGCCGGAATCGATTTTAGCCTAAAATACCCATTTTGGAGTTTTTGGAGTAAAGCTTCAACCTTTAGGCTGAAAACTATCGCCTTAGCTTAGTGCTAGTAGGATTAGTTGTCATAAACGTCGTTGGTGACGTCCCTGCAAAATTTTATTTTTGGGATTTCAGTTTTGAAAATCCTAAGTTAAAAATCATGACCAAAATACCCCTGCGACAGTTTTCGATCCGATAATTTTTCCGAGTTCAGAATACCCTTAGTTACGGCTTATGAAAGCATAGGAACCAAGTTTGATCGAAGAAAAATTGAGCCCCTTAATTGTGAAAAGTGGCCGAGCCTATTAGAGGGGGAGGAGGAAATTTCCTTTTCCGAAAACTTGTCCTTTCGCGCTAGATTATCGTACCTTAGAGTATAGATTACTTCGAGTAACCTTAGTAAGCATCGATAGCTTAGTTTTCGATAGATTCTTATAGTATTCTGTGATTTTGTTGTAAAGGTGCTTTTGAGGATTTCTCTGAGGACCAACACTTTGAGTGCGAGGAAGCACTAGTTGATCATTCTGGAGAACTTTCAGGTGAGGGCTTCTCACTGAATCTCTAGTTAATGCTTAGGGTCGATGTTTCGACATTGTTTACTGTTTATGCACTGGAATTGTGTGTGATTGGAAAATGTTTTCTGAGGCTTCGGCTGACAATGTAGATGATTCATCTACTGAATGTTTTTGAAGATTGACTTACATGCTATGTGCTATGTGGGTAATCTAGGATGTGTGGTGCATGCTTTATATGCTAAGTGCTAAGTGTTAATGTTGAGATTTCTTGATATATGACATGTTGTTGATTGTGATGATTTAAATATGCTTTACACTGGAAATCTGAGATTCTGAATGGTGAGAATAGCGGGCAGGTCATGCCGATTTTATTTTGAGAGTTTTGAGAAAGTTTGATAGGACGAACGAGGTTCGGGCCTTGATTTTGTTTAGTGGATCGAGACATCCTCTGGAAGCGACTTGGGATTGGGAGATCCTGCAAATGTATAAGACTTGCGATAAGACAAAATGGAATCTATTTTATAAAGAAAACTCATAAGACCTTAAATAACCTCTAAATCTTTAAGTAATGATAACAACCTCGAAGGAAGGCATTGGAAGTGAAATCTTAATTTTGGAAAACGAGGAGTGTCGTCGGATCCAAGTGTTGAGTATGTTGTCGTTGTGCTGTTGGAGCAGCGTTTGATGTCGTGCTGTTGGAGCAGCGTTTATTGTTGTGCTGTTGGAGCAGCGTGTGTTATTGTGCTGTTGGAGCAGCGTGTGTTGTGGTGCTGTTGGAGCAGCTATGTGTCGTTATGAAGTGTGTCTTTTGGTCGCAGAATCGACTTTACCTTAGGGTAAGCTTTTAGAGACTTTAACTTCCCTAGAACACGTGGCGACGTGTCGAGTGAGGTCGGAGACGTTGTTTGACTAATCATTTTGCATACATGCAACATTAATGAGGTATTAACACAGGACGTACTCTGGACCTCGTCGGTTTCCAAAATGGTCATAAGACCCGGAATGCCGTGAAAGAGCGTTTGTAGACGTCTCTTGTAGCAGACCGAAATGGCAGACCTACGGGTTTACTGCTGATCTGACTACCCCTGTGGGAGTAAGAGACATCACGGGCCGAAATGGCACCACCGTGGCTGGTGAAGGGCTGATCCGATGATGCCCATCCGTTCCGGATTGCATATTGGTTGACTGGGTTAACCTGCATACATATCACGCAACATGCATACTGACTTAGTTGATGAGTGTGGTTGCTATTTGATAAACTTACTTGGAACATGCTAATTGTTATTATTGTCGTTATGATTTTGTGGAACATGCAACCCTAGGAATGATATCTCTAGTTATAAGCCTAAGTGGCTATCTATTAATTGTACCTATTGGGTTTATTATCTACATAGTTCTTTAGAGTTGACCCTCGCGTCTTCTGTGTGTGTTTTGGCGGACAACGCCTTTTGTCAGATGAATTTTGCGGACTGGTACACCATGGTCCACCCTTCGGGGGGGATTAGGTATGAGATGATCGATCAGGACGACCCCGGGTCGTGGGTGGTTGACCCCGCGAGCCACCGAGCGACGTATTCGGGGCGTATCATGGAGGATTACGTGGACAGTGGAGGACTCTTGAGGTCAGGAGTGTTGAGACGATGCTCCATCAGCTTCAACTTGCCACCGGGCGTTCACTGCGGACCAGGATTCGGAGGAGCACCGCCGCCACCGTCATCTTCAGAGGAGGAGGATCCCTCAGAGGAGATTCAAGTGGGAGTGCCTTCGGCAGGGTCTAGTGCACCCTCTGTTGCGATCATTGATGATCAGGATTCGGGCCCTAAGCCCGTGAGTCCAGCGTCGGAGCGCACTGCGGTTGCGAGGGGAGGACGGATAGGGTTAGTAGACTTGGTCGTTCTGGATTCTGATTCAGACGACGATCATGCTAGCACATAGTTTTGAGTGTTGGTATGAGCTCCTCGAGTTAGGATTAGTGTAGGAGTAGAGTTTTAGCTCTGACAGTCTTGCTTCATTTGTTACGTAGGGGACAGGGTAGATCCGCCTATAGCTTTTGTGTGTTTTCCTTACGGAATCACAGAGAGTTGGTTGGACTTAGGAGGTCTTATTTTCAGGCCATTGGGTCAGCTGATTCTCAGTTTTGAGGGATGGTGTTGCGGGCACTTCACCCTTTTCTTTTGGTTTGTATATATTGCCTTCGGGCGTTACACTTTTCTTTCCGTCACTGGAGGTTTACTCGTGACGAGGTTACTACTACAGCGGGGGCTGTTTATATATTGTATATTAGTTCTGATTATTGTTATTGTTGGGTTTTATTTAATTCAGTCTTGTCTTAGTTATTATCGAAAAAAAAATATTCACGTTTTTCCGCATTAAGTTTATTTTGGTTACTAAAGTGACGCCACCGAAATCGGGGTGTTACATTGTGGTATCAGAGCACGGTCGAGTCTTTCGGGAGTTGTTGGGGAATAGGTCTTCTGTGCTAGGTTGTGTGACTCTGCAAAGAGTGAAAATTGATTGTCTGCAAGCGATTTTTCGCTTAAAAAAATTGATTGAAGTTATTGCTTAATCATATTGTATAGTTATACTAGATGCTATCTTATGATGAGTACTAACTGTTTGTTTAACTTAACAGAACATGGTGAATACTAATCAGCTAGCTGAGATGATGGCCACTATGGCCCAAGCGGTAACAGCGCAGGCCCAAGCGGTAACAGCACAGGCAAATGATAATGCCATGAGGCGTGCTACTGAAGAAGCACGTGAACAGCATCAACGCCAGAGGGAAATAACTCTGGACCAGAACAAAGGCCTCAATGACTTCAGGAGGCAAAACCCACCAAAGTTCTCTGGTGGTACTGATCCAGACGCAGCGGATCTCTGGATCCAGGAAATCGAGAAGATTTTCGGTGTTCTGCAGACTGTAGAGGGTGCCAAGGTGGGCATGGCGACTTATCTTCTGCTGGGAGATGCTGAGTACTGGTGGAAGGGCACCAGGGGAATCATGGAAGCCAACCATGAAGAAATTAACTGGAACTCGTTTCGGACCGCATTCTTGGAAAAGTATTTTCCGACAAGTGCCCGGGATGAGAGGGAGGCGCAGTTTTTGACACTCCGTCAGGGAGGTATGTCTGTACCGGAATTTGCTTCGAAGCTGGAGTCTTTGGCGAAGCATTTCCAATTCTTTAATGATCATGTTGACGAGCGCTACATGTGCAAGCGCTTCGTGAATGGACTGAGGCCGGATATTGAGGACTCAGTGAGGCCACTGGGAATCATGCGATTCCAATCAGTGGTGGAGAAAGCCACTGAAGTGGAGCTGATGAAGAACCGGAGGTTGAACCGGGCTGGAACTGGAGGGCCGATGAGGTCGGGCTCTCAGAATAATCAGAACAAGGGAAGGTTTCAGAACAGGAGGCCGTATCAGCGTCCTGCTGGTAGAGGGTTTGCATCAGGATCTTACCGGCCCATGGTGGGTGCTGTTGGAGGTTCTGGAGGTCAGACTCAGAACAGGGAACTGACGTGCTTCAAGTGTGGGAAGCCGGGGCACTTTGCTCGTGCTTGTTCCGACACGAGGCCTCAATGCTTCAATTGTAACAAAATGGGGCATAATGCTGGTCAGTGCAGAGCACCCAAGACGGAGTCAACCGTGAACACTGCTCGTGGAAAGCGTCCTGCTGCTAAAGCAAGAGTTTACACCATGGACGGTGAGAGAGCTGAGGGGTTTGTCAGAGGAGAGCGCAAGAACGATGGTAACCTTCTAACCATTCCTTCTCATTTCAGTATAATATATTCCATCACTCTCGTAGCGTGTGCAAACACACCTAACTTATTTATACTGTCTAAGCTTCGACCTTATAGTTATTACGCCTATTAATACCTTATTTGACCGTAGCTAGTATTTTAGCTATAAAAGTTATACGAGGTTTAGAATGACACGCTAAGCTTAGAAAGTAGTCTTCTACCGATGCGTTTAAAAGGAAGCTAGAAGCTGAAGAATGAATCTCATAGAGATTTCTTATGGATAGTATACGTATGATGTCGAGGGCGTGTAGTTCCGTAGCGGAATCGTTGAGGATGTGATGTCAGGATATTTGTGACTATTGGATGGTAGGAACTCATTGACTGTTCCAGTGGGCTCTTTCTAAATTTCACCTTCGATGTATTAGGCTTGATCAACTTAATATTGAGGGGGTGATATTCGGAATCACAGCTGGATAGGGACTTTGATAGAAGGATGTGTAAGATGAATTTGAATTGATCGAGGATTAGTCGGATTTGGGAGGAAAGTTCGTGTTAAGTAATTGATTTTCATTGGGAAGGAGTTGTCGTTGTAAGAGATGAATGTTCTCTTAGGAAATGTTGGAGAGCTACAGAGCATTAGAGGTCCAAACTTGGTGAAGGTTCAGGTTTTAAGTCTATGAATTGTTGTCTTAAGTTTCTAGGACTCGAGGTTGGTTAGAATTTGATAGAGAGATTAAGAAGTTGATTGACGAGATGGTGATCAAGTTACAAAAAAGGGAAGGTTAGTATTAAGATGAACACTTGAGGTTGTCACATTTGGACAAGTTGCTTAAAGTCTAAGAGTGAATGAAACTTGTTATGGATTTTGGTGATACGAGCTAGAGATTATCGAGTGAATTTTGCTAAGTGGAATGAGAATCTTACGGTAAAGATTGACTTCAGAAGCTGGAGATCATATTCGAGTAAGAGTTTTAGTGGTGTTAACATTGATGATTGTAGTTAAATCTCGGCAAGTTGAAAGATGATATGTCTGTTGAGACGCCGTTGGTCAACATTGGGACTAGAAGAGTGAAACAATCGAAGGGAAAGCAGAGTGCTTTAGTAAGAGTTATTTGGAACAAAGACACAGAGGATGCCATATGGGAGTTAGAGGAAAAGATCAAGAACAATAGTCAGAGCTTTTACTGAACCCTAAGTTTCGAGGACGAAACTTTCTTTTTGGAGGGTAGTAATGTAAGACCCAAGTTTTTAAGCTTAGAATAAGTGGAAGAGATTTCCATTTACGATTAGGCTTGACGTATTGTGAAAGGAAACCTGAACAAGAGTTTACCAAATGAAATAAATTTATGAAGGAGAAAGTTCAGGAAAAGTCAAAGGATCGTATCGAAGTCGATAAAAGTTATAGCACGATCGTTATACGCTTAGACCTAGGTCAGAAACCCTAGTATATAGCTAATTTTCACTTTTAGGCACGACGGAAGTTAATTCCAAAAATCTTCAGAGAAATGTTAGAACTTCTCTTTTTCCATTTATCACAATCGTTTCGAGGCGAAACTCTAGGATCTACGAACGTCCGATTCCAATCATCGGAAGTTTGCCGAAACCGAATCCCTGGTATTTCAAAACCCTAGAATCACCCGACTATGGGGACTTTATCTATTCAGAGCTTCAAATGAATATTCTACACGCGTACACCCATTTCTCTTGATGATTTCAATCTTTCTTCCGAAGGAAGTTTTCTATTCCGACATTCGAGGCAAAAAGCAACTTATCGGGTAAAATAGTTTTACACCGACTTTGCACCGACTTTGCATTAGTTGCCAAAAATACAAGGAGACATCTTCTTAGCTTAGGAATTCCTTTGCCAAAACCTATCTTAGAATTCATGGAGAATGACGCCGGAAAAATCAGATTCGCGAAACTTTCATTTTCCCGCGAATTTCCAACCTTTATATATAGCAAAGAAAGGAAGAAAAACTCAAATTCTCCTCCATTTTCTCTCTTCAAACCCGCGAGCTTCAACAAGGAAGAAGGAAGAAGAGTTTTCTTCATTACTTGCTTGATCGTTGATTAATCAGTTGCTGCTTCAAGGTTTCGAGGTATAGTCGCTAATCCTTACCTCTGATCGCTTTTTCATAGCTTTTCTGTAGAGTTTCCTGAGCGGATAGTTTATGGGTTTTTGCAAAACTATCCTGAATCTTTCATTTCTGATTCTAAACCTCTTCTATATGTGCCCAAGATCACTTCTGCCGGATTAGATTTTCCGTTATGTCGCCGGAATTCCGCCGGAATCGATTTTAGCCTAAAATACCCATTTTGGAGTTTTTGGAGTAAAGCTTCAACCTTTAGGCTGAAAACTATCGCCTTAGCTTAGTGCTAGTAGGATTAGTTGTCATAAACGTCGTTGGTGACGTCCCTGCAAAATTTTATTTTTGGGATTTCAGTTTTGAAAATCCTAAGTTAAAAATCATGACCAAAATACCCCTGCGACAGTTTTCGATCCGATAATTTTTCCGAGTTCAGAATACCCTTAGTTACGGCTTATGAAAGCATAGGAACCAAGTTTGATCGAAGAAAAATCGAGCCCCTTAATTGTGAAAAGTGGCCGAGCCTATTAGAGGGGGAGGAGGAAATTTCCTTTTCCGAAAACTTGTCCTTTCGCGCTAAATTATCGTACCTTAGAGTATAGATTACTTCGAGTAACCTTAGTAAGCATCGATAGCTTAGTTTTCGATAGATTCTTATAGTATTCTGTGATTTTGTTGTAAAGGTGCTTTTGAGGATTTCTCTGAGGACCAACACTTTGAGTGCGAGGAAGCACTAGTTGATCATTCTGGAGAACTTTCAGGTGAGGGCTTCTCACTGAATCTCTAGTTAATGCTTAGGGTCGATGTTTCGACATTGTTTACTGTTTATGAACTGGAATTGTGTGTGATTGGAAAATGTTTTCTGAGGCTTCGGCTGACAATGTAGATGATTCATCTACTGAATGTTTTTGAAGATTGACTTACATGCTATGTGCTATGTGGGTAATCTAGGATGTGTGGTGCATGCTTTATATGCTAAGTGCTAAGTGTTAATGTTGAGATTTCTTGATATATGACATGTTGTTGATTGTGATGATTTAAATATGCTTTACACTGGAAATCTGAGATTTTGAATGGTGAGAATAGCGGGCAGGTCATGCCGATTTTATTTTGAGAGTTTTGAGAAAGTTTGATAGGACGAACGAGGTTCGGGCCTTGATTTTGTGTAGTGGATCGAGACATCCTCTGGAAGCGACTTGGGATTGGGAGATCCTGCAAATGTATAAGACTTGCGATAAGACAAAATGGAATCTATTTTATAAAGAAAACTCATAAGACCTTAAATAACCTCTAAATCTTTAAGTAATGATAACAACCTCGAAGGAAGGCATTGGAAGTGAAATCTTAATTTTGGAAAACGAGGAGTGTCGTCGGATCCAAGTGTTGAGTATGTTGTCGTTGTGCTGTTGGAGCAGCGTTTGATGTCGTGCTGTTGAAGCAGCGTTTATTGTTGTGCTGTTGGAGCAGCGTGTGTTATTGTGCTGTTGGAGCAGCGTGTGTTGTGGTGCTGTTGGAGCAGCTATGTGTCGTTATGAAGTGTGTCTTTTGGTCGCAGAATCGACTTTACCTTAGGGTAAGCTTTTAGAGACTTTAACTTCCCTAGAACACGTGGCGACGTGTCGAGTGAGGTCGGAGATGTTGTTTGACTAATCATTTTGCATACATGCAACATTAATGAGGTATTAACACAGGACGTACTCTGGACCTCGTCGGTTTCCAAAATGGTCATAAGACCCGGAATGCCGTGAAAGAGCGTTTGTAGACGTCTCTTGTAGCAGACCGAAATGGCAGACCTACGGGTTTACTGCTGATCTGACTACCCCTGTGGGAGTAAGAGACATCACGGGCCGAAATGGCACCACCGTGGCTGGTGAAGGGCTGATCCGATGATGTCCATCCGTTCCGGATTGCATATTGGTTGACTGGGTTAACCTGCATACATATCACGCAACATGCATACTGACTTAGTTGATGAGTGTGGTTGCTATTTGATAAACTTACTTGGAACATGCTAATTGTTATTATTGTCGTTATGATTTTGTGGAACATGCAACCCTAGGAATGATATCTCTAGTTATAAGCCTAAGTGGCTATCTATTAATTGTACCTATTGGGTTTATTATCTACATAGTTCTTTAGAGTTGACCCTCGCGTCTTCTGTGTGTGTTTTGGCGGACAACGCCTTTTGTAAGATGAATTTTGCGGACTGGTACACCATGGTCCACCCTTCGGGGGGGATTAGGTATGAGATGATTGATCAGGACGACCCCGGGTCGTGGGTGGTTGACCCCGCGAGCCACCGAGCGACGTATTCGGGGCGTATCATGGAGGATCACGTGGACAGTGGAGGACTCTTGAGGTCAGGAGTGTTGAGGCGATGCTCCATCAGCTTCAACTTGCCACCGGGCGTTCACTGCGGACCAGGATTCGGAGGAGCACCGCCGCCACCGTCATCTTCAGAGGAGGAGGATCCCTCAGAGGAGATTCCAGTGGGAGTGCCTTCGGCAGGGTCTAGTGCACCCTCTGTTGCGATCATTGATGATCAGGATTCGGGCCCTAAGCCCGTGAGTCCAGCGTCGGAGCGCACTGCGGTTGCGAGGGGAGGACGGATAGGGTTAGTAGACTTGGTCGTTCTGGATTCTGATTCAGACGACGATCATGCTAGCACATAGTTTTGAGTGTTGGTATGAGCTCCTCGAGTTAGGATTAGTGTAGGAGTAGAGTTTTAGCTCTGACAGTCTTGCTTCATTTGTTACGTAGGGGACAGGGTAGATCCGCCTATAGCTTTTGTGTGTTTTCCTTACGGGAATCACAGAGAGTTGGTTGGACTTAGGAGGTCTTATTTTCAGGCCATTGGGTCAGCTGATTCTCAGTTTTGAGGGATGGTGTTGCGGGAACTTCACCCTTTTCTTTTGGTTTGTATATATTGCCTTCGGGCGTTACACTTTTCTTTCCGTCACTGGAGGTTTACTCGTGACGAGGTTACTACTACAGCGGGGGCTGTTTATATATTGTATATTAGTTCTGATTATTGTTATTGTTGGGTTTTATTTAATTCAGTCTTGTCTTAGTTATTATCGGAAAAAAAATATTCACGTTTTTCCGCATTAAGTTTATTTTGGTTACTAAAGTGACGCCACCGAAATCGGGGTGTTACAGGTTAGGCTCTGGAGCTTGAGGAGAAGCATTCTCCAAGTCCATGTTCCAGGTTTTATCCTTCTTTTCTTGTATGGATTCTATAGCCATGCTTGGCTAAAACCCCTTTTGCTTTGGGTTCTTTGTAAGACTTTGAATGTTTTAGCTATCAATCCTTTTCTATTCATGATGTTCTGAGTAAACCCTTGAATCTCACTTCTATGCTTTATCTTTCAAGCTTGAATGCATGCTAGCTTCTTACTTTTCTATAATCATAACGATAGTTTGTTATAGAATTGGGACTTGTTGTGAGATTACTCCTTCTATACTTGCTACTACGAATAGAGGAAGGGTTGGGGTTTGTTGGCCTGATTTGTATGCTTAGTGCTTCTAGCAAATGTTTAGGTTATCAAGGAATTGAACCTATCTTTTGATTAGGAAGGGTTTTCTTTGCGAGGCATCGAAAGATAACTAACTAGGCTAGAACATCAAGGAGAGACTCAGGATTAATTGAATAGGAAGGTTTGCTAAAACTGAAATAGTTGAACAAGAACCCAAGGCAATCTCATCTCTGTTTTTCAATCGCTTTATTACTTGATTACTTGTCTTTTTACAAACTCAAGAAACAACCAATTATTAAAACTGAATTTTACTTGCTTTTCAACCTTAAACTTGAATCTTAAACTGAATTGCCACACCAATTCCCTGTGGTTCGATAATTTAAAACCCGGAGGTATTCGTACACTTGCGAATTGACCAACACAGACCAACCTTGTAAGTCGACTTGATCCCTGATGTCGAAACCATGATCAGCCAGGTTGTCAAAGTCCACTCTTGCTTCGTTGCACACAACCAGTTCTTCAGCTTTCTTGACGCAGGTTACCATATTGGGTGTGTTCAGAATTTGTTGTGCTTCTTCAAATCTCTGAGTTTCTTGGTCTTTGGCAGTTTGTTTGGAGACAGCAGTAACATTTGTCTTTGATTTTCTTGATTTGCCCATGAATCTCAGGTAGTGAGGTTTAGGGTTCAGAGAGAGAAAGGGAATATTGAAGAGAGGAGTATGAATGAATGCAATGCACACAAAGAGTTTGAAAACCATCTGTGTAAGTGTGTGGGAGATCGTGTGTGTAGAGTGCGTATAGTGGGTTGAATGGTAACCGTTGAGATTTTAAGAGGTAAAAAGTAAAAGGAAAATCAACGGTTGTAAAATAGATAGTCTGAAAATAGCATAGTGGAGGAGAGTAGGCATCATCATTATAGCAAATACACCACGCGACTCAAGGAACTATGTCACAAATGAAGTGACACGTGTATTGTTCCCTACCACAGAAGTTTAACCAGTGGGTTGAGTGCTTCTGATCGAGTACCTTCTGAAAAGGGTAACATCTGATGACTTCAGAGGTACCAAGGTCAGAAGTTCTGAGGAGAACCTTACTAGGGACAAAAGTCCATGTTCAGGTTTTCAAGAATAAATAAAAACCTATCTTCTGCCAAGGGCTTAGTGAAAATATCTGCCCACTGATGGTCAGTATCAACATACTCTAATGATAGAGTGCCCTTCTGAACATGATCACGAATATAATGATACTTTACCTGTATATGCTTTGCTCTTGAGTGTAGAATGGGGTTCTTGCTGAGTGAGATAGCAGCTGTGTTGTCACAGTAAATATGAACCTTCTTCAGAGACAAACCATAGTCCTCCAGATGATTCTTCATCCATATGGTTTGTGTACAGCACGTGGCAGCTGAGACATACTCTGCTTCTGCAGTTGATAGAGCAATTGTGTTCTGTCTCTTGCTTGACCAAGTGACAAGATTTGCTCCAAGGAAATGGCAGCTTCCAGAGGTGCTTTTCCTTTCCACTCTGTCTCCAGCAAAGTCAGCATCACAAAAACCTGAAAGTGTATACTCTGATGTTTTTCTATACATCAAGCCAAGGTTAGTGGTTCCTTTCAGATATTTGAGGATCCTCTTAACAGAGATGCACACTAAACAATATATCAGGTCTGGAGGCAGTTAAGTAAAGAAGAGAGCCTATCATTCCACGATAGAGCTTCTGACAAACCTTAGAGGAAACTTCCTCTTTCTCAAGAATGCATGTTGGATGCATTGGAGTCTTAGAGATGTTGCAGTCACTCATGTTGAACTTCTTCAGAAGTTCCAAGGTGTACTTCTTCTGATGGATATAGGTGACTCCTGGTCGTTGATCTATTTGAATTCCCAGGAAGTATTTGAGTTCTCCCATCATGCTCATTTCGAATTCAGCCTGCATCAACTTAGAAAATTCCTTGCACAGAGAGGGAGTTCTTATCAGTTGGGCTCCCGAAAAGAAGTTGCAACTTGTTGTTATGAGTAGTATCAATCAAATCTTTTATGCCCTCCTCAACTGTATAGTCCATCCCTATACAGTCTCAGAATACCTCTTGTTCGGGTGTTAAATCGGTTCATTCATGTGCCCCTCTGCCTAGAAGCCTGTCAGGAGCCGCTCCTTATCCGTGCCTCACTGCACCGGCGATCACTCCCCGCCCCCGTCGGCCCCGGGCGTCACAGGCCCACCAGCTTCCGCTTGGTTCGTCCCCGAACCACACCGTACTGGGAGAGGTCGGCTCTGATACCACAATGTAACAACCCGATTCCGGTGGCGTCACTTTAGTAACCAAAAAGAAACTTAAAGCGGAAAACGTGAGTATATTTTTTTTTCGTCGATAATATAAACAAGACTGAAATAAATAAAACCCAAATGCGAAAGGCAACAGAACTAATATACAATATAAATTACAGCCCCCGCTGTAAGTAGCAACCTCGTCACGAGTAACCTCCAGTGACGGAAAGAAGAAAAGTGTAACGCCCGTAGGCAATATGTACAGACCAAAGTAAAGGTGAAGTGTCTTCAACACAAACCTCAAAAATGAGAACGAGTTAGCCCAATCGGCCTAAAAGAAGACCTCCTAAGTCCAACCAACTCTCTATGATTCCCGTAAAGAAACCACACAAAAAGCTATAGGTGGGAAACTACCCTATCCCCAAAGAAACAAATAATGGTCAGAGCTAAGACTCTACTCCTACACTAATCCTATCTCGAGGAGCTCACACCAGCACTAAAACCTACATGCTAGCATGATCGTCGTCTGAATCTGAATCCAGAACGACCAAGTCTTCGTACACTACCCGTCCTCCTCTCGCAACCGCAATGCGCTCCGGTGCTGGCCTCTCGGGCTTAGGGCCCGAACCATGATCATCAATGATAGCAACGGTGGGTGTGCTGGACTCTGAAGAATGCACTCCCACAGGCTCCTCCTCTGAGGGGTCCTCATCATCAGGGGATGACGGTGGTGGCGGTGCTCCTACTCCGGGTCCGCAATGCACTCCGGGTGGCAAGTTGAAACTGACAGTGCACCTCCTCAGCACTCCTTCCATCAAGTGTCCTACTCTGTCTACCCGATCCTCCATGATCCTCCCCGAGTACGTCGCGCGATGGCTAGCATGGTCGACCACCCACGCGCCGGGGTCATCCTGATCTATCATCTCATATCTAGTCCCCCCCGAAGGGTGGACCATCGTGAACCAATCCGCTAAAGACATCTGACAATGGGCGTAGTCCGCCAAAACACACACAAAAGACGCGACGGTCAACTCCAAAGAATTATGTAAATAATATCACCAATAGATACAGATAAGAGATTAGCCACTTAGGCTTATAGCTAGAGATAGCATCCTAGGGTTGCATATTCCACAATGACTATAAACGACAGTAATAACAATTAGCATGCATCAAATAGGATTAACAATTATCAATCACACTCAGCAACTAAGTCAGTATGCATGTTGCATGAAATGAAGATGACGGTTAACCCAGTTAACCAAATGCATTCCGGAAAGGATGGACATCAACGGATCAGCCCTAGCACCAGCCACGGTGGGACCATTTCGGCCCGCGTGCCTCTTACACCACACAAAGGTAGCCAGATCAGCATAAAACCCGAAGGCCTGCCATTTTGGTCTGCTACTAAGAGTCGCCTAATAGCGCTCTTACGCGGAAATCCGGGTCTTATGGCCATTTTGGAATCCACCGAGGTCCGAAGTCCGTCTCGTGTTAATACCTCATTAATGGTGCATGAATGCGAAATATGATTAGCCAAACAACGTCTCCGACCTCACTCGACACGTCGCCACGTGTTCTAGCTAAATTAATGTCTCTAAAAGCTTACCCTAAGGTAAAGTCGATTCTGCGACAAAAGACACTTCTTTACAAGAACATAATAACTCATGATGATCTCCAAATCATCCGACTCATCTCCATCCGATGGTCAAA
Source organism: Lotus japonicus (assembly GCF_012489685.1). Taxonomy (NCBI): domain Eukaryota; kingdom Viridiplantae; phylum Streptophyta; class Magnoliopsida; order Fabales; family Fabaceae; genus Lotus; species Lotus japonicus. The sequence continues at coordinate 25,694,632 of NC_080046.1, forward strand.
ACTGCTCAACGAGCAAAGAGTATCAGCATACTCGGAAACTACCCGTTTCCCGGCTTATCTATCGGATAGCCCAACAACACAACTGCTCCCAGAGCACAAGAGTATCAACATACTCAAAACTTCTTAATATTCTCAACACTTGGATCCGACGACACTTCTCGCTTTCCCAAAACTAAGATTTGACTCCTAAGCTTTCCTTCGAGATTATTATCATTACTTAAAGATTTAGAGGTTGTTTAATGTCTTATGAGTTTTTCCTTACAAAATAATTTCCTTTTAGTCTTATCGCAAATCTTATGAGTTTTCAACATCCCACAAACCCAATTAACTCCCCGAGAATGTCTCGATCCATTATAACCATAACAAGGCCCGAATCTCATTCATCCTATCAAGCTTTCCCCAAAATCTCAAAATAAAATCGGCATGACCTGCCCGCTATTCTCACTCCTCAGTACCACAGATACGAGTGAAAGACATAGTTAAATCAGTACAGTCAGCAAGCATGTCATATATCAACACATCCTAGAATAATCACGTAGCACTTAGCATATAAAGCATGCATCACGCATCCTAGATTACCCACTTAGCACGTACCATGTAATTCAATCTAAAAACAGTCAGTAGATGAATCATCTACATTGTCAGCCGAAGCCTCATAAAACATTTTTCCAGTCAAACACAAACAAATGCATAAACAGTAAATCAAGTCGAAAGCATCGAAACCTAAGCATTAATTAAGGATTCAGTGAGTAGCCCTCACCTGTAGATTCTCCAGGATTGTCCTCGAAAGTTCCTTCACAATGAGCTCCTTGATCTTCAGGAAATTCTTCAAAAGAACCTTTAGAGTAAAACCACAGAATTCCATCAAAAACTATCAGAAACTCAGTAATCAATACCCACTAAGGTTACACGAAGTAGTATATACTCCGAGGTACGATAATCTAGCGCGAAAGGACAAGTTTTTTGAAACAAGAATTTTCTTCCTTCCCCCCTAGGGTGCTCGGCCACTATTGGTAATTAGGTGGGTCGATTTTTCTTCGATCAAACTTGGTTCCTAGGTTATAATTAGTCGTAACTAAGGGTATTCTAAACTCGGAAAAATTATCGGATCGAAAACTGTCGCAGGGGTATTTTGGTCAGTATTTTTAGCTCAGAATTTCAAAACTGAAATTTCGAAAAGCAAATTGGAAGGGGACGTCACCAACGACGTTTATGACAACTAATCCTACTAGCACTAAGCTAAGGCGATAGTTTTCAGCCCAAAGGACGAAACTTTGTCCCAAAATGGGTATTTGAAGCAGAATTGAAACTCGACGGTAGTTTTTCGAGAATCGGCGCAGTATTATTCGCTAAACATGCTCTTGGGCACGTAGGGAAGATGTTTAGATAGAAAAATGAAGTTATCAGGATAGTTTTGCAAAAACCTCAAAACTATGAGCACAGAAAGACATAGTGAAAAGTTACGGAAAAGACGATCAGAGGTAAGGATTAGCGACTATACCTCGATACCTTCAAGTAGCAACTGTTGAATCAACGATCAAGCAAGAAATGAAGAAAATCTCTTCTTCCTCCTCCTCCAATGAAGCTTGCGGCCTTGAGAGAGAAAATGGTGAAGTTTTGCCATTTTTTCTCATTTTCTTGCTATATATAGAGGATGGAAAAACGCGGGAAAATGAAAGTTTCGCGATTCCGATTTTTCCGGCTTCATTCTCCGTGAATTCTAAGATAGGTTTTGGCGACATAATTCCAAAACTCAAAAGAGGTTTCCTTGTATTTTAGGTGACTAATGCAAAGCCAGTGTAAAACTATTTTACCCGATAAGTTACTTTTTGCATTGAATGTCGGAAGAGAAAACTTCCTTCTGAAGAAAGATTGAAATCATCAAGAGAAATGGGTGTACGCGTGTGGAATCTTCATTTGAAGATCTGAATAGAAAAAGTCTTCATTGTCGGTTGATTTTAGGGTTTTGAACTATTAGGGTTTTAGTTTCGGCAAATTTCCGAGGATTGGAATCGGACGTTCGTAGATCCTAGGGTTTCGCCTTCAAACGCTCGTTATATATGGATTTAGAGAAGTTCTAACATTTCTCTGAAGATTTTTGGAATTAATTTCCATCGTGACTTTAAGTGTAAACTAGCTATTTACTAGGGTTTCTGCCCTAGGTTTAAGCGTATGTCGATCATGCTATACCTTTTATCGATTTTGATGAAATCCTTAGACTTTTCCTGAACTTTCTCCTTCATAAATTTATTTCATTTAGTAAACTCTTGTTCAGGTTTCCCTTCACGATACATCAACCCTTATCGCGAATAAGAATTTTATTCACTTGGCATAAGTTTAAAACTTGGGTCTTACATTACTACCCTCCAAAAAGAAAGTTTCGACCTCGAAACTTAAGGGTCGGTAGAAAGTTCTGGATATTGTTCTTGGATCTTCTCCTTCAGCTCCCATGTCGCATCACCGGTGTCTTTATTCCAAATGACTTTCACTAACTCGATCTCTTTTCCTCTCAACTGCTTTATCCTGGTGTCACCAATGCTAATTGGCGGTGTCTCGAAAGACAGATCATCCTTCAACTCAATGTCATCCAGTTCGATAACATGTGTCGGATCCGCAATATATTTCCTCAGTTGTGACACGTGGAATACGTCATGAATGTTCGATAGAAATGGAGGTAGTGCAATCTGGTAAGCGACTGGTCCTACTCGACGAGTGATCTGATAAGGTCCAATGAACTTCGACGTAAGCTTCTTTGACTTGATTGCTCGACCAACTCCCGTAGTCTGAGTAACTCTCAGAAATACATGGTCTCCTTCCTCGAATTCGAGAGTTCTGCGCCTTTGATCTACATAACTCTTCTGTCTACTCTGAGAAGTCTTCATTTTCTCTCTAATCTGCTTGATCTTCTCGGTTGACTGTTGCAGAAGTTCTGGTCCTACTAACAGATTCTCTCCATTTTGATACCAACACAAAGGTGTTCTACACTTGCGGCCATACAAAGCCTCATACGGTACCATACCTATGCTCGTATGAAAACTATTGTTGTACGTGAACTCAATCAATGGCAATAGGTTATCCCAACTGCCCTTGTTATCTAACACGCAAGCTCGTAGCAAATCCTCCAATGATTGGATTGTCCTCTTAGTCTGTCCATCAGTCTGCGGATGGTAAGCAGAACTTAGTCTCAGCCTCGTTCCCAAAGCCTCTTGAAGAGTTCCCCAGAAATGTGAAGTAAACTTTGGATCTCGATCGGAAACAATACTGGTCGGTACCCGATGAAGTCGTACAATCTCAGCTATATATATCTTTGATAGTTTCTCCACGTTGTACGTAGTCCTCACAGGTATAAAATGAGCCGACTTAGTCAATCGATCCACTATTACCCAAATAGAATCATATCCCTTTTGAGTTCTTGGCAAAGCCACGACGAAATCCATTGATATGCTATCCCATTTCCATTCTGGTACATCTAAGCTTTGTAGCATACCTGAAGATTTCTGATGTTCCACCTTTGCTTTCTGACATGTCAAACATGCAGCTACATACTCAGCCACTTGTCTTTTCATTCCTGGCCACCAAAAATTCATCTTCAAGTCCTGGTACATCTTTTTCATTCCAGGATGAATGCTCAACTTGCTCTTGTGACCTTCATCCATAATCAACCTCCTCAAGTCAGGGTTGTTAGGTACACAAACTCTATCCTTCCACCGCAGGATATTGTCATTTCCTACCTTGAATTGCGGGTCTTTACCTTGACTTACCAAGTTCCTTTTCCAGAGCAGAAACTCATCTTGTAACTGTTGGTCTCGGATTTCTTCCATCAATCCATTGGTAATTCTGATCATTCCGAACTTCAGTTCTCCTTCGGTTAATCTCACATCTAAGCTCAAATCTCGGAATTGTTCCAGCAGTTGCAGCTCTTTAACCATCATTGACGAGATGTGCATCTTCCTGCTCAAGGCATCAGCAACAACATTCGCCTTTCCAGGATGATATTGTAGAGTAAACTCATAATCTTTGAGAAATTCCATCGAGCGTCTTTGTCTCATGTTCAGTTCCTTCTGCTCGAACAAGTACTTCAAGCTCTTATGATCACTGAATATGGTGAAATTGCATCCATATAAGTGATGTCTCCAAATCTTCAGCGCAAATACGATGGCAGCTAGCTCTAAGTCATGAGTTGGATAATTCTTCTCATGAACCTTCAGTTGTCTTGAAGCATAAGCAACTACCTTCCGATGTTGCATCAACACACATCCCAAACCTTGATGCGAAGCATCACAATACACTTCATAAGGTTCCTCTGGTTGCGGTAAGACGAGTACAGGTGACGTCGTCAAACGTTCCTTCATCGTCTGAAAACTAGTTTCGCACGCTTCAGTCCATGCAAAAGGTTGATCCTTCCTCGTAAGTTGAGTCAACGGTCCAACAATCTTGGCGAAATTTTTTATGAAGCGACAATAGTATCCCGCCAAACCGACAAAACTCCTGATCTCAGTCACTGCTCTCGGTCGTTCCCATGACAATACGGTCTCTACCTTTGCTGGGTCCACAGCTATCCCCTCCTTAGAGATCACATGGCCTAAGAATTTTACTTCTTCGAGCCAAAATTCGCACTTAGAAGGGTTGGCGTACAACTCCTTCTCCCTCAGCACCTATAAAACTTGTCGCAAGTGCCCCTCATGATCCTCAGCATTCTTTGAGTAGATCAGAATATCGTCGATAAACACCACGACAAATCGATCCAAGAATGTATGGAAAGTCCTATTCATGTAGTCCATGAATATGGCAGGTGCATTTGTCACCCCAAATGGCATCACTAAGTACTCATAGTGTCCATAACGGGTTCTGAATGCCGTCTTCTGGATATCCTCAGTCTTTACTCTAATTTGATGATAACCCGACTTCAGATCGATCTTTGAGAATATCGCAGCTCCTCGTAGTTGATCCATCAAATCATCAATTCTAGGTAACGGATACCTATTCTTGACGGTTACCTTGTTCAGTTGTCGGTAGTCGACACATAATCTAGATCTCCCGTCCTTCTTCTTCACCAATAACACTGGCGCTCCCCAAGGTGAAACGCTTGGTCGGATAAATCCCTTCGACAAAAGATCTTCTAGTTGGGACTTCAATTCCACTAGCTCCGCAGGTGCCATACGATATGGTGCAATCGAAATCGGCCCTGTTCCCGGTACGATGTCAATAACAAACTCAATGTCGCGTAAAGGCGGCAATCCAGGTACATTGCCAGGAAAAACATCCGTGAAGTCTCTTACCACTGGAATATTGTCAACTTCCGGATTCCCTTTACTCTCCAAACTTTGCAAAACGGAATACTCTTGAGATCCCTCGTTCAAAGAGACGCTAATGTGATTGGCAGATAGATACTCGGAAAGATCCGAATCAGGAAATACCACTCTCTTTCGGTTGCAGTCCAAAAGACAATGATAGTGGGACAACCAATCCATTCCTAGGATAACATCTAGGTTCTTAAGAGTTAGGCATACTAGGTTAGCATGGTAGACTCTATTGTTATATGTTATCGGACAGTACATACATGCCGTATTAGCAAGTAGAGTCTTGGCAGGAGTTGTAACTATAAGATCGAAGCTCAAAGCAGTGATAGGAAGTCTTAATCTGGTCGCACATTCTCTAGAGATAAATGAATGCGTTGCACCGGAATCGAAAAGTACAGTTAGGAGAATACCGTCAATCTCACAGTCTCCTCTAATCAGCCCATCGACCCCTTCAGTATCCTCACCATCCATGGTGTAGACTCTCGCCTTTGCAGCAGGACGCTTTCCACGAGCAGTGTTGACGGTTGGTTCCGTCTTGGGTATCCTGCACTGAGCAGCAGTATGCCCCAATTTGTTACAGTTGAAGCATTGAGGTCTCGTGTTGGGACAAGCACGAGCATAGTGTCCCGGCTTCCCACACTTGAAGCAGGTCAACTCCCTGTTCTGAGTCTGCTCTCCAGAACCACCAGCGGGCTTTGGAATCCCTTTTGCGCCCCAAGGTGTACGCCTGTGTGCGTTTGTGTGCACCTGTGCTATTGGTAAAGAAGAAGGATGGGAAGTTCAGATTGTGTGTGGATTACCGGCAGCTGAATAAGGTGACAGTGAAGAACCGTTATCCGATGCCTCGGATAGACGACTTGATGGATCAACTTAGAGGAGCGGTGACCTTCTCGAAGATAGATCTTAAGTCAGGATACCATCAGATCCGAGTCAAGGAATCGGACATCCAGAAGACCGCATTCAGGACCCGATACGGGCATTATGAATATCTTGTGATGCCGTTTGGGGTTACTAATGCACCCGCAGTGTTTATGGACTACCTGAACAGAGTGTTCAGGCCATTCCTGGACAAGTTCGTGGTGGTGTTTATTGATGATATTTTGATTTACTCGAAGAGTAAGGAAGAACACGAAGAGCATTTGCGTCAAGTGCTAGGAGTATTGCGGGAGAAGGAGCTATATGCTAACGGCTCGAAGTGTGAATTCTGGATGGAAGAGGTGAAGTTCCTAGGTCATGTCATATCAAGTCAGGGTGTGGCTGTTGACCCTAGCAAGGTCGAGACGATTCTGTCATGGGAGCAACCAAAGACAGCAAGCGACATCAGAAGCTTTGTTGGGCTTGCTGGCTACTATAGGCGATTCGTCAAAGATTACGCAAAGTTGACTTCGCCGTTGACCCAGTTGACAAAGAAAAATCAACCGTTTGCGTGGACGGAGAAGTGTGAGGCAAGTTTCCAGGAGTTGAAGAAGCGGCTGACCACCGCACCCATACTAGCTTTACCTAAGGAAGGAGAACCTTATGACGTGTACTGTGATGCGTCACACAATGGTTTGGGTTGTGTAATGATGCAAGATAAGAAAGCAATTGCCTATGCTTCAAGGCAGTTGAAGACTCATGAGAAGAACTACCCCACACATGACTTGGAGTTGGCTGCCATAGTTTATGCTCTCAAGATTTGGAGACACTATCTCTATGGCAGTACGTTCACGATCTACAACGATCATAAGAGTTTAAAGTACTTATTTGATCAGAAGGATCTGAACATGAGGCAGCGGAGGTGGATGTAATTCCTTCAGGACTATGAGTTCACTCTACAATACCATCCGGGGAAAAGCAATGTCGTAGCCGACGCTCTCAGCCGGAAGGCTATACATGTGTCCTCAATGATGGTCAAGGAGTTAGAACTGTTGGAGGCTTTCCGAGATCTGAGCTTGGACGTTAAGCTCGCACCAGGAAGACTGAGTTTCGGAATGGTGACGGTGTCAAGTGGACTTTTGGAAGAGATCAAGTCTAGACAAGAGACTGATGAAGGGATAGCTGAGTGCCGAGACCGTGTGACTCAGGGAAAGGCACCAGAGTTCTCTATTGGGAATGACAATATTCTGCGATGCAAGGGACGAATATGTGTGCCTGACGATGTAGAGATGAGAAGATTGATCCTGGATGAAGGACACAAGAGTAGACTGAGTATCCATCCCGGAATGAACAAGATGTATCAGGACTTGAAACTTCACTTCTGGTGGCCTGGGATGAAGAAGCAGGTTGCTGAGTATGTTTCTACTTGCCTGACATGTCAGAAGGCGAAGGTAGAGCATCAGAAGCCCGTAGGGAAGCTGCAACCACTAGATGTCCCAGAGTGGAAGTGGGACAGTATTTCTATGGACTTCGTGACGGCTTTACCTTTAACTCGTACCTTTAACTCGGAGGAAGTTCGATGCAATTTGGGTTGTTGTTGATCGTTTGACAAAGACCGCTCATTTTATCCCGATCAACCAGAAGTACAAGGTGGAGAAATTGGCGGAGATTTATGTGGCTGAGGTTGTGCGTCTACATGGTGTACCGACCAGCATCGTGTCAGACAGAGATCCGAGGTTTACCTCTCACTTTTGGGGAGCCTTGCAGCAGGCCCTCAGAACTAAGTTGAGGTTGAGCTCTGCCTATCATCCCCAAACCGATGGGCAGACAGAGAGGACAATCCAGTCGCTGGAAGATTTGCTACGGGCCTGTGTGTTGGATCACAAGGGCAGTTGGGATGAGATGCTGCCATTGATCGAATTCACTTACAACAATAGTTTCCATGCGAGCATCGGCATGGCACCTTACGAAGCTTTGTACGGTCGGAGGTGTCGTACGCCCTTATGCTGGCATCAAGATGGAGAAAATTTGGTGATTGGCCCGGAATTGGTGCAACAGACCACCGAGGAAGTCAGGAGAATTCAGGAAAAGATGAGAACCGCGCAGAGTCGCCAAAAGAGTTACGCCGACAACCGACGAAAGGAGTTGGAATTTCAGGCCGGAGACCATGTCTTCTTGCGGGTTACCTCGATGACAGGTGTCGGAAGGGCAATCAAGTCCAAGAAGCTTACTTCGAAGTTTATTGGGCCGTACCAGATCACGGAGCGAGTTGGACCGGTGGCGTACAGGATCGCCCTACCACCGTTTCTATCCAACATCCATGACGTTCTTCATGTGTCGCAGTTGCGAAAGTACATGGCAGATGATTCGCATGTGATTACGCCAGACGATTTACAGCTGAGAGATGATCTGACAATGGAGGTGCCACCCATCAAGATCGTCGATCGAAGTGTAAAGCGCTTAAGAAACAAGGAGGTACCTTTAGTGAAGATCGTGTGGAACCAAGAGACCGGTGACGCGACCTGGGAGTTAGAGGATAAGATGCGGGAGTCACACCCCGATTTATTTGTAAACCCTTAAGTTTCGAGGGCGAAACTATTTTAAGGGGGGGTGGTATTGTAAGGCCCTAAGTTCAATTTGGAACAATTTTATGGAAGTTTGAATAAAATTGAAGTTTTAGCTAATGTTTGATAACTGGCAGATTAGAACTGTCAACTTGTGCGAATTTTTAGAGGGTCTTAACGACTTCATTTGGGAAAACTTCCTTCATGAGAGTTGTAGCCCTTTAAGTTAAGAAAATTCTCGATGTGGGTTCGGGTAAATCCGATATCTGTAGCTCCAGATATCCCTGTTTTAATGAGCAAAGGTCGGGCTGTACAGTACCTACGAAATTTTATTAAAAGTTGGGTTTGTGTTTTGGGCTTAAACCTTTTTAATTTGGGTTAAGTGGTGGATTAAACTCATAATCAGAAGGTTCTTAGGCTGAATGGAGCATTATGGGCCAAGGAAGGCTGATCCATGGAAAGAAGCAAGGGTTTTGAAAACCCTAAGGCTTGGTGAGCCGCCGGCTGCCCATGGAAAAGGAAGGGGGCTGCAGCTGGTTTTTCCTCTGAATTATGAGCTTTAATGAGCCATTAATACTTTTTTCTTGGGCTGTATCAGATCTGAAACCAGAACCCTAGCCCACACAAGCCCTGGCCGCCACCTATAGGCAAGGATTAGAGTGAAATCCTTATTTTCTTACATGCAAAACAGCACCAGAAAATATTTCACGTAAACACCAACCAAACAAGCAAACCAGCACCCTTCCCCTTGCTCCTAAGAGGCCTCCACTCGTCACCCTTGCACCACCAGCAGCCACCGCCCACCAAGGAGGAGGAGACACGAGAAAGAGAGAAAAACCGCAAGGAAGGAGAGGAAACGCGAGAAGGAGAGGAAGCACGTGGAGGAAGGAGAATTTTGGACAGTGTAACACCCCGATTTCGGTGGCGTCACTTTAGTAACCAAAAGTAAACTTAATGCGGAAAAACGTGAATATTTTTTTTTTTGATAATAACTAAGACAAGACTGAATTAAATAAAACCCAAATGCGAAAAGTAATAAAACTAATATACAATATATAAACAGCCCCCGCTGTAAGTAACAACCTCGTCACGAGTAACCTCCAGTGACGGAAAGAAAAGTGCAATGCCCGTAGGCAATATATACAAACCAAATGAAAAGGGGGAAGTGCCCGCAACACCATCCCTCAAAACTGAGAATCAGCTGACCCAATGGCCTGAAAATAAGACCTCCTAAGTCCAACCAACTCTCTGTGATTCCCGTAAGGAAACCACACAAAAAGCTATAGGCGGATCTACCCTGTCCCCTAAGTAACAAATGAAGCAAGACTGTCAGAGCTAAAACTCTACTCCTACACTAATCCTAACTCGAGGAGCTCATACCAACACTCAAAACTATGTGCTAGCATGATCGTCGTCTGAATCAGAATCCAGAACGACCAAGTCAATCAACCCTATCCGTCCTCCCCTCGCTCCTGCAACGCTCTCCGATGCTGGACTCACGGGCTTAGGGCCCGAACCCTGATCATCAATGATCGCAACGGAGGGTGCACTAGACCCTGCCGATGGCACTCCCACTGGAATCTCCTCTGAGGGATCCTCCTCCTCTGAAGATGACGGTGGCGGCGGTGCTCCTCCAAGACCTGGTCCACAGTGAACGCCCGGTGGCAAGTTGAAGCTGATAGAGCATCGCCTCAACACTCCTGACCTCAAGAGTCCTCCACTATCCACGTGGTCCTCCATGATACGCCCCGAATACGTCGCTCGGTGGCTCGCGGGGTCAACCACCCACGACCCGGGGTCGTCCTGGTCGATCATCTCGTACCTAATCCCCCCCGAAGGGTGGACCATTGCGAACCAATCCGCAATGTTCATCTGACAAAAGGCGTTGTCCGCCAAAACACACACAGAAGACGCGAGGGTCAACTCTAAAGAACTATGTAGATAATAAATCCAATAGGTACAAATAATAGATAGCCACTTAGGCTTATAGCTAAAGATATCATTCCTAGGGTTGCATGTTCCACAATAACATGAACGCAATAATAACACTTAGCATGTTACAAGTAAGATAATCAAATAGCAATCACACTCAACAACTAAATTAGTATGCATGTTGCATGATATGTATGCAGGTTAACCCAGTCAACCAATATGCAATCCGGAACGGATGGACATCAACGGATCAGCCCTTCACCAGCCACGGTGGTGCCATTTCGGCCCGCGTGCCTCTTACTCCAACAACAACGGTAGTCAGATCAGCCGTAACCCGTAGGTCTGCCATTTCGGTCTGCTACAAGAGACGTCTACAGACGCTCTATCACGGAAATCCGGGTCTTATGACCATTTTGGAATCCGACGAGGTCCAGAGTACGTCCTGTGTTAATACCCCATTAATGTTGCATGAATGCAGGATGATTAGTCAACCAACGTCTCCGATCTCACTCGACACGTCGCCACGTGTTCTAGGTAAATTAAAGTCTCTAAAATCTTACCCTAAGGCAAAGTCGATTCTGCGACAAAAGACACACTTCACAACACACATCGCTGCTCCAACAGCACAAGAGTATTACATACTCGGGAACTAACGGTTCCCCGGACTTATCCCCAGGATAGCCCAACAACATCGCTGCTCCAACAGCACAAGAGTATCACATACTCGGGAACTAACGGTTCCCCGGACTTATCCCCAGGATAGCCCAACAACATCGCTGCTCCAACAGCACAACAACCAACGCTGCTCCAACAGCACAACAACCAACGCTGCTCCAACAGCACAACAACAACAGACTCAACACTTGGATCCAACGACACTTCTCGTTTTCCATACTATGATTTTCATCCAAAGCCTCCTTTCGAGATTATTACCCTTACTTAAAGATTTAGAGGTTGTTTAATGTCTTATGAATTTTCTTTTCAAAATAATATCCTTTTTAGTCTTATCGCAATTCCTATAAGTTCTCGGGATCTTCGAATCCCCAAATGACTCCAGAGAATGTCTCGATCCATAAACCCTATACAAGGCCCGAACCTCGTTCGTCCTATCAAACTTTCTCAAAACTCTCAAAATAAAATCGGCATGACCTGCCCGCTATTCTCACCATTCAGAATCTCAGATTTTCAGTGTAAAGCATATTTAAATCATCACAATCAACAACATGTCATATATCAATAAATCGCATCATAAACACTTAGCACTTAGCATATAAAGCATGCACCACACATCCTAGATTACCCACATAGCACATAGCATGTAAGTCAATCTTCAAAAACATTCAGTAGATGAATCATCTACATTGTCAGCCGAAGCCTCAGAAAACATTTTCAATCACACACAATCTCAGTGCATAAACAGTAAACAATGTCGAAATATCGACCCTAAGCATTAACTAGAGATTCAGTGAGAAGCCCTCACCTGAAGGTTCTCCAGCAAAAACTTCAAACTCTTCTTCACAAGCAAGGTGTTGATCCTCAGGAAATTCCTCAAAATCACCTTTAGAACAAAACCACAAAAATCAATCAGAATCTATCGGAAACTAAGCTATCGATACTTACTAAGGTTACTCGAAGTAATCTATACTCTAAGGTACGATAATCTAGCGCGAAAAGACAAGTTTTCGGAAAAGGAAATTTCCTCCTCCCCCCTTATAGCTCTCGGCCACTATAGGTAATTGTAGGGTTCGATTTTTCTTCGATCAAACTTGGTTCCTATGCTTTCATAAGCCGTAACTAAGGGTATTCTGAACTCGGAAAAATTATCGGATCAAAAACTGTCGTAGGGGTATTTTGGTCATGATTTTTAACTTAGGATTTTCAAAACTGAAATCCCAAAAATAAAATTTTGCAGGGACGTCACCAACGACGTTTATGACAACTAATCCTACTAGCACTAAGCTAAGGCGATAGTTTACAGCCTAAAGATTGGAACTTTACTCAAAAACTACATAAAATGGGTATTTTAGGTTCAAATTGATTCCGGCGGAATTCCGGCGACATAACGGAAAATCTAATCCGGCAGAAGTGATCTTGGGCATACATAGAAGAGGTTTAGAATCAGAAATGAAAGATTCAGGATAGTTTTGCAAAAACCCATAAACTATCCGCTCAGAAAACTCTACATAAAAGCTATGGAAAAAGCGATCGGAGGTAAGGATTAGCGACTATACCTCGAAACCTTGAAGTAGCAACTGATTGATCGACGATCAAGCAAACGATGAAGGAAAACTCTTCTTCCTTCTTCCTTGTTCTTGGCCGCGGTTTAGAGGAGAGAAAATGGAGGAAAATTGTGTTTTTTCTTCCTTTGTTTGCTATATATAGAAGGTGGAAATTCGCGGGAAAATGAAAGTTCCGCGAATCCGATTTTTCCGGCGTCATTCACCATGAATTCTAAGATAGGTTTTGGCAAAGGAATTCCCAAGCTAAGAAGATGTCTCCTTGTATTTTTGGCAACTAATGCAAAGTCGGTGCAAAGTCGGTGTAAAACTATTTTACCCGATAAGTTGCTTTTTGCCTCGAATGTCGGAATGGAAAACTTCCTTCTGAAGAAAGATTGAAATCATCAAGAGAAATGGGTGTACGCGTGTGGAATATTCATTTGAAGCTCTGAATAGATAAAGTCCTCAAAGTCGGGAAATTCTAGGGTTTTGAAATACCAGGGATTCGGTTTCGGCAAACTTCCGATGATTGGAATCGGACGTTCGTAGATCCTAGAGTTTCGCCTCGAAACGATTGTTATATATGGAAGAAGAGAAATTCTAACATTTCTCTGAAGATTTTTGGAATTAACTGCCAGCGTGCCTAAAAGTGAAAATTAGCTATATACTAGGGTTTCTGACCTAGGTTTAAGCGTAAAACGTTCGTGCTATAACTTTTATCGATCATAATGAAATCCTTGAACTTTTCCTGAACTTTCTCCTTCATAAATATATTTCATTTAATAAACTTTCGTTCAGGTTTCCCTTCACATTACATCAACCCTAATCGTGAATAAAAAGTTTATTCACTTAACATAAGCCTAAAACTCGGGCCTTACATTACTACCCTCCAAAAAGAAAGTTTCGACCTCGAAACTTAAGGGTTAGTAAATAGTTCTGGATATTGTTCTTGAATCTTCTCCTTCAGCTCCCATGTCGCATCACCAGTGTCTTTGTTCCAAATGACCTTCACTAGCTCGATCTCTTTCCCTCTCAACTGTTTTATCCTGGTGTCACCAATGCTAATTGGCGGTGTCTCGAAAGACAGATCATCCTTCAACTCAATGTCATCCAGCTCGATAACATGTGTCGGATCCGCAATATATTTCCTCAGTTGTGACACGTGGAATACGTCATGAATGTTTGATAGAAATGGAGGTAGTGCAATCTGATATGCGACTGGTCCAATTCGACGAGTGATCTGATACGGTCCAATGAACTTGGGCGTAAGCTTCTTTGACTTGATTGCTCGACCAACACCCGTCGTCTGAGTAACTCTCAGAAATACATGATCTCCTTCTTCGAACTCCAGAGTTCTGCGCCTCTGATCTGCATAACTCTTCTGTCTACTCTGAGAAGTCCTCATCTTCTCTCTGATCTGCTTGATCCTCTCAGTGGTCTGTTGCAGAAGTTCCGGTCCTACCAACAGATTTTCTCCGTTTTGGTACCAACACAAAGGTGTTCTACACTTGCGGCCATACAAAGCCTCATACGGTGCCATACCAATGCTCGTATGAAAACTGTTGTTGTATGTGAACTCAATCAATGGCAATAAGGTATCCCAACTCCCCTTGTTGTCCAGAACGCAAGCGCGTAGCAAATCCTCCAACGACTGAATAGTTCTCTCAGTCTGTCCATCAGTCTGCGGATGATAAGCAGAACTTAGTCTCAGCCTTGTTCCCAAAGCCTCTTGAAGAGCTCCCCAAAAATGTGATGTAAACTTCGGGTCTCGATCGGATACAATACTTGTCGGTACTCCGTGAAGTCGTACAATCTCCGCTATATATAACTCTGATAGTTTCTCCACGTTGTACGTAGTCCTCACCGGTACGAAATGAGCCGACTTAGTCAGTCGATCCACGATTACCCAAATAGAATCGTATCCCTTCTGAGTTCTTGGCAAAGCCACAACGAAATCCATCGATATGCTATCCCATTTCCATTCTGGCACATCCAAGCTTTGTAGCATACCTGAAGACTTCTGATGTTCCACCTTCGCCTTCTGACATGTCAAACATGCGGCTACATACTCAGCCACTTGTCTTTTCATTCCTGGCCACCAAAAATTCATCTTCAAGTCTTGGTACATCTTCTTCATTCCAGGATGAATGCTTAACTTGCTCTTGTGACCTTCATCCATAATCAATCTTCTCAATTCAGGGTTGTTAGGCACACAAACCCTATCCTTGCACCGTAGGATGTTGTCACTTCCTACCTTGAATTCTGGGTCTTTACCTTGACTTACCAAATTCCTTTTCCCGAGCAGAAACTCATCTTGTAACTGTTGATCTCGGATTTCTTCCATCAATCCATTGGTAATTCTGATCATCCCGAACTTCAGTTCTCCCTCGGACAATCTCACATCCAAGCTCAAATCTCGAAATTGCTCTAACAGCTGCAGCTCCTTCACCATCATCGACGAGATGTGCATCTTCCTGCTCAAGGCATCAGCAACAACGTTCGCCTTTCCAGGATGATATTGTAGAGTGAACTCGTAATCTTTAAGAAACTCCATCCACCGACGCTGCCTCATGTTCAGCTCCTTCTGCTCAAACAAGTACTTCAAGCTCTTATGATCACTGAATATAGTGAAATTGCATCCATACAAGTGATGCCTCCAAATCTTCAGTGCAAATACGATCGCAGCTAGTTCCAAGTCGTGAGTTGGATAATTCTTCTCATGCACCTTCAGTTGTCTTGAAGCATAAGCAACCACCTTCCGATGTTGCATCAGCACACATCCCAAACCTTGATATGAAGCATCACAGTATACCTCATAAGGTTCCTCCGGTTGCGGTAAGACGAGTACAGGTGACGTCGTCAACCGTTCCTTCATCGTCTGAAAGCTAGTCTCGCACGCTTCAGTCCATGCAAAAGGTTGGTCCTTCCTCGTCAGTTGAGTCAAAGGTCCAACTATCTTCGCGAAATTCTCGATAAAACGGCGATAGTATCCCGCCAAACCGACAAAACTTCTGATCTCCGTCACTGTCTTCGGCCGTTCCCATGACAATACGGTCTCCACCTTTGCTGGGTCCACAACTATTCCCTCCTTAGAGATCACATGACCTAAGAATTTTACCTCTTCGAGCCAAAATTCGCACTTGGAAGGATTGGCATACAACTCCTTCTCCCTCAGCACTTGTAAAACTTGTCGCAAGTGCTCCTCGTGGTCTTCGGCATTCTTCGAGTAGATTAAGATATCGTCGATAAACACCACGACGAATCGATCCAGGAACATATGAAAAGTCATATTCATGTAAGCCATGAATATTGCAGGTGCGTTCGTTACCCCAAATGGCATCACTAAGTACTCATAGTGTCCATAACGGGTTCTGAATGCCGTCTTCTGGATATCCTCGGTCTTGACCCTGATTTGATGATAACCCGACTTCAGGTCGATCTTCGAGAATACCGTAGCTCCTCGCAGTTGATCCATCAAATCATCAATCCTAGGTAACGGATACCTATTCTTGACGGTTACTTTGTTCAGTTGCCGGTAGTCGACACATAATCTCGATTTCCCGTCCTTCTTCTTCACCAATAAGACTGGAGCTCCCCAAGGTGAAACGCTTGGTCGTATGAATCCCTTCGACAGAAGATCTTCGAGTTGGGACTTCAGTTCCACTAGCTCCGCAGGTGCCATACGATATGGTGCAATCGAAATCGGCCCTGTTCCCGGTACGATGTCTATAGCAAACTCAATGTCGCGCACAGGCGGCAATCCAGGTACATCGCCAGGAAAAACATCCGTGAATTCTTTCACCACTGGAATACTGCCAACTTCTGGGTTCCCTTTGCTCTCCAAGCTTAGCAAAACAGAATACTCCTGAGATCCCTCGTTCAAAGCGACGCTGATGTGATTGGCAGATAGATACTCGGAAAGATCCGAATCAGGAAATACCACTCTCTTTCGGTTGCAGTCCAAAAGACAATGATAGCGGGACAACCAATCCATTCCTAGGATAACATCTAGGTTCTTAAGAGTTAGGCATACTAGGTTAGCATGGTAGATCCTATTGTTGTATGTTATCGGACAATACATGCATGCTGAATTAGCAAGTAGAGTCTTGGCAGGAGTAGCAACTATCAGATCGAAGCTCAAAGCAGTAATGGGAAGTCTTAATCTGATTGCACACTCTCTAGAGATAAAAGAATGCGTTGCACCGGAATCAAAAAGTACGGATAGAAGGTTACCGTCAATCTCGCCGTCGCCTCTAATCAGTCCATCGACCCCCTCAGCATCCTCACCATCCATGGTGTAGACTCTCGCCTTCGCAGCAGGACGCTTCCCTCGGGCAGTGTTGACGGCTGATTCCGCCTTTGGTACCTTGCACTGTGCCGCAGTATGCCCCAGTTTGTTACAGTTGTAACATTGAGGTCTCGTGTCGGGACAATCACGAGCATAATGCCCTTGCTTTCCACACTTGAAGCAAGTCAGTTCCCGGTTCTGAGTCTGACCTCCTGAACCACCAGCAGCACCCACCATGGGCCTGTAAGATCCCGAGGCAAATCCCCTTCCAGCAGGACGCTGATATGGCCTCCTGTTTTGAAACCTCCCTCGATTCTGAACATTCTGAGGACCCGACCTCATCGGCCCTCCAGCTCCTGCCCGGTTTAGCCTCCGGTTCTTCATCAGTTCCACCTCCGTGGCCTTCTCAACCAAAGATTGGAATCGCATGATTCCCAGCGGCCTCACTGAGTCCTCAATATCTGGCCTCAACCCATTCACGAAACGCTTGCACATGTAGCGCTCGTTCACATGGTCGTGGAAGAATTGGAAATGCTTCGCCAGAGACTCCAGCTTAGAAGCAAATTCCGGTACAGACATACCTCCCTGACGGAGGGTTAGAAACTGTGACTCCCGCTCATCCCGAGCACTAGTTGGAAAGTATTTTTCCAAGAATGCGTCCCGGAAAGAGTTCCAGTTAACCTCTTCATGGTTGGCTTCCATGATCCCCTTGTGGCCCTTCCACCAGTACTCGGCATCACCGAGCAACAGATAAGTCGCCATGCCCACCTTGGCACCCTCAACAGTCTGTAGGACGCCGAATATCTTTTCAACCTCCTGAATCCAGAGATCTGCTTTGTCTGGATCAGTACCACCAGAGAACTTGGGTGGGTTTTGCCTCCTAAAGTCATTGAGGCCTTTGTTCTGGTCCAGAGTTATTTCCCTCTGGCGCTGATGTTGTTCACGTGCTTCTTCAGTAGCACGCCTCATGGCATTATCATTTGCCTGGGCGGTTACCGCTTGGGCCTGCGCTGTTACCGCTTGGGCCATAGTGGCCATCATCTCAGCTAGCTGGTTATTATTCACCATATTCTGTTAAAGGAAGCAAACAGTCAGTACTTATCATAAGATAGCATCTAGCATCACTATACAATATGAGTAAGCAATAACTTCAATCAATTTTTAAGCGAAAAATCGCTTGCAGACAATCAATTTTCTCTCTTTGCAGAGTCACACAACCTAGCACAGAAGACCTATTCCCCAACAACTCCCGAAAGACTCGACCGTGCTCTGATACCACAATGTAACACCCCGATTTCGGTGGCGTCACTTTAGTAACCAAAAGTAAACTTAATGCGGAAAAACGTGAATATTTTTTTTTTGATAATAACTAAGACAAGACTGAATTAAATAAAACCCAAATGCGAAAAGTAATAAAACTAATATACAATATATAAACAGCCCCCGCTGTAAGTAACAACCTCGTCACGAGTAACCTCCAGTGACGGAAAGAAAAGTGCAATGCCCGTAGGCAATATATACAAACCAAATGAAAAGGGGGAAGTGCCCGCAACACCATCCCTCAAAACTGAGAATCAGCTGACCCAATGGCCTGAAAATAAGACCTCCTAAGTCCAACCAACTCTCTGTGATTCCCGTAAGGAAACCACACAAAAAGCTATAGGCGGATCTACCCTGTCCCCTAAGTAACAAATGAAGCAAGACTGTCAGAGCTAAAACTCTACTCCTACACTAATCCTAACTCGAGGAGCTCATACCAACACTCAAAACTATGTGCTAGCATGATCGTCGTCTGAATCAGAATCCAGAACGACCAAGTCTATCAACCCTATCCGTCCTCCCCTCGCTCCTGCAACGCTCTCCGATGCTGGACTCACGGGCTTAGGGCCCGAACCCTGATCATCAATGATCGCAACGGAGGGTGCACTAGACCCAGCCGAAGGCACTCCCACTGGAATCTCCTCTGAGGGATCCTCCTCCTCTGAAGATGACGGTGGCGGCGGTGCTCCTCCAAGACCTGGTCCACAGTGAACGCCCGGTGGCAAGTTGAAGCTGATAGAGCATCGCCTCAACACTCCTGACCTCAAGAGTCCTCCACTATCCACGTGGTCCTCCATGATACGCCCCGAATACGTCGCTCGGTGGCTCGCGGGGTCAACCATCCACGACCCGGGGTCGTCCTGGTCGATCATCTCGTACCTAATCCCCCCCGAAGGGTGGACCATTGCGAACCAATCCGCAATGTTCATCTGACAAAAGGCGTTGTCCGCCAAAACACGCACAGAAGACGCGAGGGTCAACTCTAAAGAACTATGTAGATAATAAATCCAATAGGTACAAATAATAGATAGCCACTTAGGCTTATAGCTAAAGATATCATTCCTAGGGTTGCATGTTCCACAATAACATGAACGCAATAATAACACTTAGCATGTTACAAGTAAGATAATCAAATAGCAATCACACTCAACAACTAAATTAGTATGCATGTTGCATGATATGTATGCAGGTTAACCCAGTCAACCAATATGCAATCCGGAACGGATGGACATCAACGGATCAGCCCTTCACCAGCCACGGTGGTGCCATTTCGGCCCGCGTGCCTCTTACTCCAACAACAACGGTAGTCAGATCAGCCGTAACCCGTAGGTCTGCCATTTCGGTCTGCTACAAGAGACGTCTACAGACGCTCTATCACGGAAATCCGGGTCTTATGACCATTTTGGAATCCGACGAGGTCCAGAGTACGTCCTGTGTTAATACCCCATTAATGTTGCATGAATGCAGGATGATTAGTCAACCAACGTCTCCGATCTCACTCGACACATCGCCACGTGTTCTAGGTAAATTAAAGTCTCTAAAATCTTACCCTAAGGCAAAGTCGATTCTGCGACAAAAGACACACTTCACAACACACATCGCTGCTCCAACAGCACAAGAGTATTACATACTCGGGAACTAACGGTTCCCCGGACTTATCCCCAGGATAGCCCAACAACATCGCTGCTCCAACAGCACAAGAGTATCACATACTCGGGAACTAACGGTTCCCCGGACTTATCCCCAGGATAGCCCAACAACATCGCTGCTCCAACAGCACAACAACCAACGCTGCTCCAACAGCACAACAACCAACGCTGCTCCAACAGCACAACAACAACAGACTCAACACTTGGATCCAACGACACTTCTCGTTTTCCATACTATGATTTTCATCCAAAGCCTCCTTTCGAGATTATTACCCTTACTTAAAGATTTAGAGGTTGTTTAATGTCTTATGAATTTTCTTTTCAAAATAATATCCTTTTTAGTCTTATCGCAATTCCTATAAGTTCTCGGGATCTTCGAATCCCCAAATGACTCCAGAGAATGTCTCGATCCATAAACCCTATACAAGGCCCGAACCTCGTTCGTCCTATCAAACTTTCTCAAAACTCTCAAAATAAAATCGGCATGACCTGCCCGCTATTCTCACCATTCAGAATCTCAGATTTTCAGTGTAAAGCATATTTAAATCATCACAATCAACAACATGTCATATATCAATAAATCGCATCATAAACACTTAGCACTTAGCATATAAAGCATGCACCACACATCCTAGATTACCCACATAGCACATAGCATGTAAGTCAATCTTCAAAAACATTCAGTAGATGAATCATCTACATTGTCAGCCGAAGCCTCAGAAAACATTTTCAATCACACACAATCTCAGTGCATAAACAGTAAACAATGTCGAAATATCGACCCTAAGCATTAACTAGAGATTCAGTGAGAAGCCCTCACCTGAAGGTTCTCCAGCAAAAACTTCAAACTCTTCTTCACAAGCAAGGTGTTGATCCTCAGGAAATTCCTCAAAATCACCTTTAGAACAAAACCACAAAAATCAATCAGAATCTATCGGAAACTAAGCTATCGATACTTACTAAGGTTACTCGAAGTAATCTATACTCTAAGGTACGATAATCTAGCGCGAAAAGACAAGTTTTCGGAAAAGGAAATTTCCTCCTCCCCCCTTATAGCTCTCGGCCACTATAGGTAATTGTAGGGTTCGATTTTTCTTCGATCAAACTTGGTTCCTATGCTTTCATAAGCCGTAACTAAGGGTATTCTGAACTCGGAAAAATTATCGGATCAAAAACTGTCGCAGGGGTATTTTGGTCATGATATTTAACTTAGGATTTTCAAAACTGAAATCCCAAAAATAAAATTTTGCAGGGACGTCACCAACGATGTTTATGACAACTAATCCTACTAGCACTAAGCTAAGGCGATAGTTTACAGCCTAAAGATTGGAACTTTACTCAAAAACTACATAAAATGGGTATTTTAGGTTCAAATTGATTCCGGCGGAATTCCGGCGACATAACGGAAAATCTAATCCGGCAGAAGTGATCTTGGGCATACATAGAAGAGGTTTAGAATCAGAAATGAAAGATTCAGGATAGTTTTGCAAAAACCCATAAACTATCCGCTCAGAAAACTCTACAGAAAAGCTATGGAAAAAGCGATCGGAGGTAAGGATTAGCGACTATACCTCGAAACCTTGAAGTAGCAACTGATTGATCGACGATCAAGCAAACGATGAAGAAAAACTCTTCTTCCTTCTTCCTTGTTCTTGGCCGCGGTTTAGAGGAGAGAAAATGGAGGAAAATTGTGTTTTTTCTTCCTTTGTTTGCTATATATAGAAGGTGGAAATTCGCGGGAAAATGAAAGTTCCGCGAATCCGATTTTTCCGGCGTCATTCACCATGAATTCTAAGATAGGTTTTGGCAAAGGAATTCCCAAGCTAAGAAGATGTCTCCTTGTATTTTTGGCAACTAATGCAAAGTCGGTGCAAAGTCGGTGTAAAACTATTTTACCCGATAAGTTGCTTTTTGCCTCGAATGTCGGAATGGAAAACTTCCTTCTGAAGAAAGATTGAAATCATCAAGAGAAATGGGTGTACGCGTGTGGAATATTCATTTGAAGCTCTGAATAGATAAAGTCCTCAAAGTCGGGAAATTCTAGGGTTTTGAAATACCAGGGATTCGGTTTCGGCAAACTTCCGATGATTGGAATCGGACGTTCGTAGATCCTAGAGTTTCGCCTCGAAACGATTGTTATATATGGAAGAAGAGAAATTCTAACATTTCTCTGAAGATTTTTGGAATTAACTGCCAGCGTGCCTAAAAGTGAAAATTAGCTATATACTAGGGTTTCTGACCTAGGTTTAAGCGTAAAACGTTCGTGCTATAACTTTTATCGATCATAATGAAATCCTTGAACTTTTCCTGAACTTTCTCCTTCATAAATATATTTCATTTAATAAACTTTCGTTCAGGTTTCCCTTCACATTACATCAACCCTAATCGTGAATAAAAAGTTTATTCACTTAACATAAGCCTAAAACTCGGGCCTTACAGACAGCAGAGGAAGCTCTTTCTATTCTTCACTTCTCTCCATCAAAATCCTGCTTCTTTTCATCTAAATTCATTCAAAACCCGAGGTAAGGGCTGGTTCTAGGAATGGGTAGGTTCTTTAGGGAATATGCCATGAATTGCCATGAGAAACAACTTGAGTTTTGGACTGTTTTTGCATGATTTCCTGTACATGCTTGCTTGCTGGAATTTTTCTCTTGAAAAGCCATGAATATGATCCTCAAACGTTGTTTATGATCTGAATCTATGATTTTATGCGAGTTGCCATGGTATTTGTTAAGTTTTGTGCTATTTTGCACTTGTTATAACATGATCCTTGCTAAATGTTTGGTTCTGAAATTTTGAGTGGATATTTGGGTTGTTGGGGCTGTACCAAGATTGCCATGATCAAAGGGGAAGGAAGGAAAATTATTTTTGAAAACCATAGAGCCATGGGAGTTTCGCTGCCAGTTTCCTGTACTGGACAGCGGACTTCAGAGCCCCTCTTTACCTGTTTATGGTTATCAAATGAAAACGTGATTAAAATGAAAGTTGTAGATTTTCGAAATATCTTTCTAGACATATAAAAATCATAATTTTTGGTTTAGTAATGTGATCTGGGGGTCGTGTTTAGTAACTGTCACACCTGCTGTTTTTCCTGTTCCGGACAGTTAGCTTTAAGGCCTAATTTCACCTAATTCTGGGACTCAAATGAACAAGTGTGTAACTAGAGAGTTGTATATATTTAAAATAGATTTCTAGAAAGGTATCATACGTGATTTTTGGTTGAAAGATACATTCTGTGGCTCTATTTTTGTGAAAGTTGTTTCTGCTGTCAATATGTTGAAGTTGCGATGATATATTATGCATGAGTGAATGTTCTTGCGTTCCTTTATGTGGATTATATTTATTTTCTCAGTTAATGGTTCAAGGGTCGCTCACCTAGCCGTAATTCCCTTGTAACCCGTGAATGTTGTGTTGTGAAGGTTGTTGTATAAAGAGTATGATAAGACTCTAGGATTGACTTTAGAGACTTAACAAAGAGAAAAGTGTAATAAACTCGCTTGCAAGTAAATGTGAATAATTTGGACATAGGTCAGGTAGACTATGGTCCATGAGAACGATGGACTTGCACGCGAGGGAGATTTGTGGATCAGTGGATCCTCGTGATTTGGTTGCTTGCGGTCACCGTGAGATTTTTGTGAAGTATTGCAGCTTCACGTGTTGTACATCTGCGGATGTATGTGATTGGCCAAGGAAGGTTTGGTGGGTTGTGTGAAGTGAGATTCCGTTAGTAACTGACTCTTTCCCATAAAAGACATATAATGTACTTATATTATATATGTTGTTGTTGATTTTGTCATTATCATTCTTTTTGTTGGACCTGACCCTGCTTGTTTGCTATGTGTTTATTTGGGGGGGGGTAGATGGTCGTGAAGATAATGGCGAAGACTCATTCTTGGGAGTTGATGCTACGTGACGAGCCACTACCGGATGACGACTACACTTCTGATGAAGAGGAAGAAGATAAAGAGGAAGGGGCCAAGGATATGGTTGGGTTGTGAGACATCCATTTTTCTTTTGGGTTGAGAGTACCGAGTTTTGGAAGTATTGAACCATTACTTTATTTTAGTTGAGATAGTTTAACTTGATGTAATTTACTTTGTAGTTTTCTTCCGGATATTTATTTCATACTCTTTTCAATGATTAATAAAGTTTGAGGTTTAGGTTGATGTTTATTTCCGCAAGTTTGAAATGGTTAAGTTTCGAGAATTTTGTAAAATTGAACTTTTATCATTAATTCAAGATTAATAAGTGAATCGACGAAAACTCTTTATGAAAATTGGTTAATTAGTTACTGTGTAACACTCGAGAAATCGGGGCGTTACATTGTGGTATCAGAGCTCCGGTTGAGAAACCAGAGCACTAAGGGTTTTGGGTTTACGAGTTTCCGAACTCGTTGTTGTTTTTGTTTTTGATAAAGATGTTTTCAAAGCTTCACGGTGAGATTGGGTAGACTTGTTTGCTAAGATGTTTGCTTGGCTGTGAGATTGTCTGTAGTTAGTATCATTGCCGTGATACTTGAGACTAAGTGTTTGATTATATTAAGATGTTTGAACTCTGAGATCGATTGATGGAATGTCAATCGAAGGAAGAGTGGGCTTTGGAATCCCTTTTGCGCCCCAAGGTGTACGCCTGTGTGCGTTTGTGTGCACTTGTACTATTGGTAAAGAAGAAGGATGGGAAGTCCAGATTGTGTGTGGATTACCGGCAGCTGAATAAGGTGACAGTGAAGAACCGTTATCCGATGCCTCGGATAGACGACTTGATGGATCAACTTAGAGGAGCGGTGACCTTCTCGAAGATAGATCTTAAGTCAGGATACCATCAGATCCGAGTCAAGAAATCGGACATCCAGAAGACCGCATTCAGGACCCGATACGGGCATTATGAATATCTTGTGATGCCGTTTGGGGTTACTAATGCACCCGCAGTGTTTATGGACTACCTGAACAGAGTGTTCAGGCCATTCCTGGACAAGTTCGTGGTGGTGTTTATTGATGATATTTTGATTTACTCGAAGAGTAAGGAAGAACACGAAGAGCATTTGCGTCAAGTGCTAGGAGTATTGCGAGAGAAGGAGCTATATGCTAACGGCTCGAAGTGTGAATTCTGAATGGAAGAGGTGAAGTTCCTAGGTCATGTCATATCAAGTCAGGGTGTGGCTGTTGACCCTAGCAAGGTCGAGACGATTCTGTCATGGGAGCAACCAAAGACAGCAAGCGACATCAGAAGCTTTGTTGGGCTTGCTGGCTACTATAGGCGATTCGTCAAAGATTACGCAAAGTTGACTTCGCCGTTGACCCAGTTGACAAAGAAAAATCAACCGTTTGCGTGGACGGAGAAGTGTGAGGCTAGTTTCCAGGAGTTGAAGAAGCGGCTGACCACCGCACCCATACTAGCTTTACCTAAGGAAGGAGAACCTTATGACGTGTACTGTGATGCGTCACACAATGGTTTGGGTTGTGTAATGATGCAAGATAAGAAAGCAATTGCCTATGCTTCAAGGCAGTTGAAGACTCATGAGAAGAACTACCCCACACATGACTTGGAGTTGGCTGCCATAGTTTATGCTCTCAAGATTTGGAGACACTATCTCTATGGCAGTACGTTCACGATCTACAACGATCATAAGAGTTTAAAGTACTTATTTGATCAGAAGGATCTGAACATGAGGCAGCGGAGGTGGATGGAATTCCTTCAGGACTATGAGTTCACTCTACAGTACCATCCGGGGAAAAGCAATGTCGTAGCCGACGCTCTCAGCCGGAAGGCTATACATGTGTCCTCAATGATGGTCAAGGAGTTAGAACTGTTGGAGGCTTTCCGAGATCTGAGCTTGGACGTTAAGCTCGCACCAGGAAGACTGAGTTTCGGAATGGTGACGGTGTCAAGTGGACTTTTGGAAGAGATCAAGTCTAGACAAGAGACTGATGAAGGGATAGCTGAGTGGCGAGACCGTGTGACTCAGGGAAAGGCACCAGAGTTCTCTATTGGGAATGACAATATTCTGCGATGCAAGGGACGAATATGTGTGCCTGACGATGTAGAGATGAGAAGATTGATCCTGGATGAAGGACACAAGAGTAGACTGAGTATCCATCTCGGAATGAACAAGATGTATCAGGACTTGAAACTTCACTTCTGGTGGCCTGGGATGAAGAAGCAGGTTGCTGAGTATGTTTCTACTTGCCTGACATGTCAGAAGGCGAAGGTAGAGCATCAGAAGCCCGTAGGGAAGCTGCAACCACTAGATGTCCCAGAGTGGAAGTGGGACAGTATTTCTATGGACTTCGTGACGGCTTTACCTTTAACTCGGAGGAAGTTCGATGCAATTTGGGTTGTTGTTGATCGTTTGACAAAGACCGCTCATTTTATCCCGATCAACCAGAAGTACAAGGTGGAGAAATTGGCGGAGATTTATGTGGCTGAGGTTGTGCGTCTACATGGTGTACCGACCAGCATCGTGTCAGACAGAGATCCGAGGTTTACCTCTCACTTTTGGGGAGCCTTGCAGCAGGCCCTCGGAACTAAGTTGAGGTTGAGCTCTGCCTATCATCCCCAAACCGATGGGCAGACAGAGAGGACAATCCAGTCGCTGGAAGATTTGCTACGGGCCTGTGTGTTGGATCACAAGGGCAGTTGGGATGAGATGCTGCCATTGATCGAATTCACTTACAACAATAGTTTCCATGCGAGCATCGGCATGGCACCTTACGAAGCTTTGTACGGTCGGAGGTGTCGTACGCCCTTATGCTGGCATCAAGATGGAGAAAATTTGGTGATTGGCCCGGAATTGGTGCAACAGACCACCGAGGAAGTCAGGAGAATTCAGGAAAAGATGAGAACCGCGCAGAGTCGCCAAAAGAGTTACGCCGACAACCGACGAAAGGAGTTGGAATTTCAGGCCGGAGACCATGTCTTCTTGCGGGTTACCTCGATGACAGGTGTCGGAAGGGCAATCAAGTCCAAGAAGCTTACTTCGAAGTTTATTGGGCCGTACCAGATCACGGAGCGAGTTGGACCGGTGGCGTACAGGATCGCCCTACCACCGTTTCTATCCAACATCCATGACGTTCTTCATGTGTCGCAGTTGCGAAAGTACATGGCAGATGATTCGCATGTGATTACGCCAGACGATTTACAGCTGAGAGATGATCTGACAATGGAGGTGCCACCCATCAAGATCGTCGATCGAAGTGTAAAGCGCTTAAGAAACAAGGAGGTACCTTTAGTGAAGATCGTGTGGAACCAAGAGACCGGTGACGCGACCTGGGAGTTAGAGGATAAGATGCGGGAGTCACACCCCGATTTATTTGTAAACCCTTAAGTTTCGAGGGCGAAACTATTTTAAGGGGGGGTGGTATTGTAAGGCCCTAAGTTCAATTTGGAACAATTTTATGGAAGTTTGAATAAAATTGAAGTTTTAGCTAATGTTTGATAACTGGCAGATTAGAACTGTCAACTTGTGCGAATTTTTAGAGGGTCTTAACGACTTCATTTGGGAAAACTTCCTTCATGAGAGTTGTAGCCCTTTAAGTTAAGAAAATTCTCGATGTGGGTTCGGGTAAATCCGATATCTGTAGCTCCAGATATCCCTGTTTTAATGAGCAAAGGTCGGGCTGTACAGTACCTACGAAATTTTATTAAAAGTTGGGTTTGTGTTTTGGGCTTAAACCTTTTTAATTTGGGTTAAGTGGTGGATTAAACTCATAATCAGAAGGTTCTTAGGCTGAATGGAGCATTATGGGCCAAGGAAGGCTGATCCATGGAAAGAAGCAAGGGTTTTGAAAACCCTAAGGCTTGGTGAGCCGCCGGCTGCCCATGGAAAAGGAAGGGGGCTGCAGCTGGTTTTTCCTCTGAATTATGAGCTTTAATGAGCCATTAATACTCTTTTCTTGGGCTGTATCAGATCTGAAACCAGAACCCTAGCCCACACAAGCCCTGGCCGCCACCTATAGGCAAGGATTAGAGTGAAATCCTTATTTTCTTACATGCAAAACAGCACCAGAAAATATTTCACGTAAACACCAACCAAACAAGCAAACCAGCACCCTTCCCCTTGCTCCTAAGAGGCCTCCACTCGTCACCCTTGCACCACCAGCAGCCACCGCCCACCAAGGAGGAGGAGACACGAGAAAGAGAGAAAAACCGCAAGGAAGGAGAGGAAACGCGAGAAGGAGAGGAAGCACGTGGAGGAAGGAGAATTTTGGACAGCAGAGGATGCTCTTTCTATTCTTCACTTCTCTCCATCAAAATCCTGCTTCTTTTCATCTAAATTCATTCAAAACCCGAGGTAAGGGCTGGTTCTAGGAATGGGTAGGTTATTTAGGGAATATGCCATGAATTGCCATGAGAAACAACTTGAGTTTTGGACTGTTTTTGCATGATTTCCTGTACATGCTTGCTTGCTGGAATTTTTCTCTTGAAAAGCCATGAATATGATCCTCAAACGTTGTTTATGATCTGAATCTATGATTTTATGCGAGTTGCCATGGTATTTGTTAAGTTTTGTGCTATTTTGCACTTGTTATAACATGATCCTTGCTAAATGTTTGGTTCTGAAATTTTGAGTGGATATTTGGGTTGTTGGGGCTGTACCAAGATTGCCATGATCAAAGGGGAAGGAAGGAAAATTATTTTTGAAAACCATAGAGCCATGGGAGTTTCGCTGCCAGTTTCCTGTACTGGACAGCGGACTTCAGAGCCCCTTTTTACCTGTTTATGGTTATCAAATGAAAACGTGATTAAAATGAAAGTTGTAGATTTTCGAAATATCTTTCCAGACATATAAAAATCATAATTTTTGGTTTAGTAATGTGATCTGGGGGTCGTGTTTAGTAACTGTCACACCTGCTGTTTTTCCTGTTCCGGACAGTTAGCTTTAAGGCCTAATATCACCTAATTCTGGGACTCAAATGAACAAGTGTGTAACTAGAGAGTTGTAGATATTTAAAATAGATTTCTAGAAAGGTATCATACGTGATTTTTGGTTGAAAGATACATTCTGTGGCTCTATTTTTGTGAAAGTTGTTTCTGCTATCAATATGTTGAAGTTGCGATGATATATTATGCATGAGTGAATGTTCTTGCGTTCCTTTATGTGGATTATATTTATTTTCTCAGTTAATGGTTCAAGGGTCGCTCACCTAGCCGTAATTCCCTTGTAACCCGTGAATGTTGTGTTGTGAAGGTTGTTGTATAAAGAGTATGATAAGACTCTAGGATTGACTTTAGAGACTTAACAAAGAGAAAAGTGTAATAAACTCGCTTGCAAGTAAATGTGAATAATTTGGACATAGGTCAGGTAGACTATGGTCCATGAGAACGATGGACTTGCACGCGAGGGAGATTTGTGGATCAGTGGATCCTCGTGATTTGGTTGACTGCGGTCACCGTGAGATTTTTGTGAAGTATTGCAGCTTCACGTGTTGTACATCTGCGGATGTATGTGATTGGCCAAGGAAGGTTTGGTGGGTTGTGTGAAGTGAGATTCCGTTAGTAACTGACTCTTTCCCATAAAAGACATATAATGTACTTATATTATATATGTTGTTGTTGATTTTGTCATTATCATTCTTTTTGTTGGACCTGACCCTGCTTGTTTGCTATGTGTTTATTTGGGGGGGGGGGTAGATGGTCGTGAAGATAATGGCGACGACTCATTCTTGGGAGTTGATGCTACGTGACGAGCCACTACCGGATGACGACTACACTTCTGATGAAGAGGAAGAAGATAAAGAGGAAGGGGCCAAGGATATGGTTGGGTTGTGAGACATCCATTTTTCTTTTGGGTTGAGAGTACCGAGTTTTGGAAGTATTGAACCATTACTTTATTTTAGTTGAGATAGTTTAACTTGATGTAATTTACTTTGTAGTTTTCTTCCGGATATTTATTTCATACTCTTTTCAATGATTAATAAAGTTTGAGGTTTAGGTTGATGTTTATTTCCGCAAGTTTGAAATGGTTAAGTTTCGAGAATTTTGTAAAATTGAACTTTTATCATTAATTCAAGATTAATAAGTGAATCGACGAAAACTCTTTATGAAAATTGGTTAATTAGTTACTGTGTAACACTCGAGAAATCGGGGCGTTACATCCGCCATGGGCCTGTAAGATCCTAAAGCAAACCCTCTCCCAGTAGGACGTTGATACGACCTCCTGTTCTGAAATTTCCCTCTGCTCTGAAAATTTTGAGAGCCCGACCTCATCGGCCCTCCAGTTCCGGTACGGTTCAACCTCCGGTTCTTCATCAGCTCCACTTCCGTGGCTTTCTCAACCAAAGACTGGAAACGCATGATTCCCAGCGGCCTCACTGAGTCCTCAATATCAGGCCTAAGTCCATTAACAAAGCGCTTGCACATGTAGCGCTCATCAACATGATCATTAAAGAATTGAAAATGCTCCGCCAAAGACTCCAGCTTGGAAGCAAATTCTGGTACAGACATACCTCCTTGACGGAGTGTCAAAAACTGTGCCTCCCGCTCATCCCGAGCACTTGTTGGAAAATACTTCTCCAAGAACGCAGTTCGAAAGGAGTTCCAGTTGATCTCCTCCTGATTAGCTTCCATAATCCCCCTGGTGGCGACGAGGGCGGGGAGTGATCGCCAGTGTAGTGAGGCACGGATAAGGAGCGGCTCCTGACAGGCTTCTAGGCGGAGGGGCACATGAATGAACCGATTTCACACCCGAACAAGAGGTATTCCGAGACTATATAGGGATGGACTATACAGTTGAGGAGGGCATAAAAGATTTGATTGGTACTACTCATAACAACAAGTTGCAACTTCTTTTCGGGAGCTGAACTGATAAGAACTCCATGGTTAAGTGTGCTTGCCTTGGAGCAATATCGTGATGGGTGACCTCCAGGGAAGTTTTCCCGGGAAGTGCGCGAGTGAGGACAAAGCGCACTGAAAAGACTCGTGTTGTTACCGTGAGGCCAGTCGTAAGATCGGGATGTTACAAGAATGATGTTGTGATTCACTGAGAAGGAGATCAGTAGCCTTATAGCTTCAAGCCTTGCTACGGGAGCAAAGGTCTCAGTGTAATCAATCCCCTCTTGTTGACTGTAGCCTTGAGCCACAAGTCTTGCCTTGTTTCTTGTTACTTCTCCTTTTTCATTCAGCTTGTTTCTGAATACCACTTGGTTCCTATGAGATGGAAACCTTTGGGTTTAGGCATTAAGGTCCATACATCATTCTTGGTGAACTGATCTAGCTCTTCTTGCATTGCCAGAATCCATCCTTTGTCTTCAAGAGCTTCATCAACTGATTTGGGCTCAATGAGAGAAACAAGTCCCTTCAGACTAAGAAGAGTCTCTTCTGAAGGTTTGAGCATAGACCTGGTTCTGACGGGAGCATCTTTGTTGCCAATAATCAGTTCTTCTGGATGAGAGACAGCTCTTCTTTTCTTCTTCTGAAGCTTATCAGAAGTTGTTGGAGCAACTTCAGATGCTTCTGCCTCTGGAGCAACATCCTCTGAGCTATTCTTTGGTTGATTTGCTTCCGAATAATCAATGCTTAAATCTGCAAATCTTTCAAACAGCTTTGACTTTTCTGAGCCAAGCTTATCATCAAATCTAATTTGGATAGATTCCTCAACAGTTGGATGAATAATATTATAAATTCTAAAACCTTTAGATCTTTCAGAATAACCAAGAAAATAACATTTTAAAGCTTTAGAATCGAATTTACCCAATTGCTCCTTAGTGTTGAGCATGTAGCAAGTACTTCCAAATGGATGGAAGTAAGAGATATCAGGTTGTCTTCCTTTGCATAGCTCATAAGGAGTCTTCTCCAGAATTGGTCTGATTGAGATTCTGTTATGGATATAGCAAGCAGTGTTGATTGCTTCTGCCCAGAAGTGCTTGGCCATACTTGATTCTTGCATCATGGTGCGAGCCATCTCCTGAAGAGTTCTGTTCTTTCTTTCAACAACTCCATTTTGTTGGGGAGTGCGAGGACAGGAGAAGTTGTGAGAGATTCCTTGGGAGTTGAACAATTCTTCAAAAGCTTTGTTCTCAAATTCTCCACCATGATCACTTCTGACAGTAATCACTGAAGTTTGGAACTCCTTCTGAACTTGAGTAATGAAGTTGGTAAACATAGTGTGTGTTTCATCTTTGTGCCTTAGGAACTTTACCCATGTCCACCTGCTGTAGTCATCTACAATGACTAACCCATACTTCTTTCCTCCAATGGATTCAGTTTTCACTGGTCCAAATAGATCAATGTGAAGTAGCTCAAGAGGTCTTGTTGTAGATACCACATTCTTTGCTTTAAAGGGCTTCTTGTTGAATTTTCCCTTCTGACAAGCTTCACACAGAGCCTCTGATGAATACTTCAGACGAGGCAATCCTCTGACGAGATTTAGCTTGCTGAGTTGAGAGATCTTCCTGAGGCTGGCATGCCCTAGGCGTCTGTGCCAGATCCATTGCTCATCATTAACTGACATGAGACACTTGACCTTCTGAGATAGTAGTTCAGAAGATTTGATTTTGTAAATATCATTTCTTCTCTTCCCAGAAAACAGAACAGATCCATCTGTTTGACTGACAGCTTTGCAGCCGGTTTGATTGAAGATCACATCGTAACCTTTGTCAGCAATTTGGTTTATGGAGAGCAAGTTATGAAATAATCCTTCCACCAGAAGTACATCATTGATAACTGGAATTTTTCCATCTCCTATGGAACCTTTTCCAATGATTTTTCCCTTCTGGTTTCCTCCAAAGCCAACGTCTCCTCCTGACTTAAGCGGTACTAGCTTTTGGAATATAGACTTTATGCCCGTCATGTGTCGCGAGCATCCACTGTCCAGGTACCATGACAGGTGTCTTAACTGAGCTGCATAAGATGTCTGCAACAGGAATAATTTTTGTCTTAGGTACCCATATCTTGGGTCCTTTCTTGTTAGTTTTCCCAGAAATTCTTGGAACTTTGGGTGCAACAGGAGGATAATACATAGGAACCTGATTATAATATTTAGACATGTCAAGTTTAAACTTTCCCTTTGGTTTTACCACCTTTGGTGTAACCTTTTCTGGAATGACAGTGCCAGCGGGAACGAAATGCTTATGCAATGGTTCGCGTTTGGGCTCAGATGACTCATCTCTCATGGATTGAGAGTAGCCAAGGCCACTGTTCCCATTTCTGCTTATGCCATAGATCATTGAAGCCATAAGACTTCTGTCTATGCCCTTGGCTAGGAACCTTTGAAACGCTTTCTCATATAATGTCTCATGCTTAACATCAGATGATGCAAGTTGATCTTCTAGCATGGCATTTTTAGCACGAAGAACAGAGTTGTCATTTTTAAGAGAATAATTCTCTTCTGTGAGTTCAGAGACTGACTTCTCATGAACTTCTGATGAACTAGTTTTAACAGCATACTTTCTTTTAAGCTCTTTATGTTTACTTACTAGAACATCATGTTTCTCCATTATTTCAGATAAAGCAGTTCTTAGCTCAGATGGAGAAAAATTAGAGAATACCTCATCGTCATTCTCAGAGTCTGAGTCATCTTCTGAAGCTTCAGTACCTCTGCAGGTGGTAGCCATCAGGGCCTCCACAGCTTCATCTTCTTCTGACTCAACTTCATCAGAGTCAGTTGCATCGAAGGTCACGAGAGCTTTCTTCTTGAAGACTTTCTTGGTCTCTTGTCCTTCTTTAGCTTGGGACAGTCACTCTTGTAGTGCCCAGATTCCTTGTACTCGAAGCAAGTGACTTCCTTTCCAGATGATTTCTTCTGACCAGATGAAGATTCATATCTTCCTGAACTTTTCTTTGGTCCTTTGCCTTTGCTATGTCTGTTCTTCCAGAGTTTGCATAATCTCTTTGTGATAAGAGATAGCTCTTCATCACCAGACGCATCTGATAGCTCTTCAGAGGAATCTTCCTCTTGTGCCTGATAAGCTTTCGCTTTGTCAGACTTTGACTTAAGAGCAATAGATTTGTCTTTCTTTTGAGGCTTGTCCTCTTTGAGTTCAATCTCATGGCTTCTGAGATGACTCACGAGTTCTTCTAACTTCAACGAGTTCAGATTCCTGGAGAGTTTCAGTGCAGTGATAAAAGCTCTCCACTCCTTAGGCAAACTTCTGATGATCTTTTTGACATGATCACCAGTAGAGTAGCCCTTGTTCAGCACTCTGATTCCAGTAATCAGAGTTTGAAACCTTGAGTACATCTCCTCAATGGTTTTACCAGATTCCATCTTAAACTGCTCATATTGTTGTATGAGAGCAAGAGCCTTGGTCTCCTTGACGTCTTCATTTCCTTCATGCGTCATGACTAAGGAGTCATAGATGGATTTTGCTGTTTCTTTGTCAGAGATCTTCTCATACTCAATATATGATATTGAGCTGAATAGCATAGACTTCGCCTTGTGATGATCCTTGAAACGCTTCTTCTAAGCGTCAGTCATTTCAGAACTGGGGATCTTCACTCCTGAAGCATCTACTGGATCAGTATAGCCTTCCATGACCATATCCCAGAGATCTAGGTCAGTGCCAAGGAAATAATTCTCTATTCTATCTTTCCAGTACTCAAACTTTTCACCATCAAAGATTGGTGCTCTGGTTGGTTGTTGTTGTTGTTATTGTTGTCAGCGGAAGTATTGGCTTGGGTCATCGTTTGTTTTTCACACAAGGTTCTGGATCACTGAACACTGTTAGGTTTTTAAATCAGAACCAGAGCTCTGATGCCAATTGAAGGTGCGAAAAACACTAGAAAGGGGGGGTTTGAATAGAGTTTTTGAATAATGGATATATTTTTGAACTTTTCAAAACTCAAAGATAAGAACTAGGTGCAGAGGGATAAGAAGTGAAGCTCGCAAGTATTTTATCCTGGTTCACTTGAGATAAAAGCTCAAGCTAATCCAGTCCACCCGTGAAGGTGATTTCTTCCTTCTTCTGATGAAGGCAATTCACTAAAATCAATGAGTGTTACAACTGCACTTTGCTACCTGCTAAGTGACTAACAATACACTGATTTTCTCACTAGTATCCTCTTAAGAAGCTGATCTACCGATCCTCTTAAGACTAGCTAAACACTGAATCAACCTTGATTCAGTCCTCTCAAGATCCGACCAACCTTGGTCTCTTAAGGAACTTTACAATATAAGGTAAAAGGTTTCGGGTTTACAAGAAGTGCTTCTAAAAAGCTAATAGTAAACTCAGATGTTTAAGAACAGTGAAGAAATAATGCTAAGAGATTGGTTCGTATAAGTTGAATGATTTCAGCAAAGTTTCTTTGCTTCTTTCTTCTATCTTCAGCCTTTAAATACTCCAAGGCATATGATGTAGCCGTTGCTAGGGTTTTGTCCGTTAGAGTGGCAATCTTGTAATATCAGACTGCTAGGCTGCACGAGGTAGGTGGCGGACAGACTGAGGCTTGTACGATTTTGTACTATGACAGCGACCTGTCCTTTCACCAGCTGACTTGAGATCTAGAGTGTTTCAGATGAACGTTGGTGAAGCTTCTGATCATAGTCAGACGGAAGCTTGGATCCTCTGACCTTGCAACTTCTGCTTCTGAACAAGTTCCTCAGAACTTCTGAACGTCAGGGCTAGAATAGCTTTGGTCTTCAGATACCAACTTATTTCAGGTCTTCAGAACTTGAGTCTTCTACTTCTGGACCGTTCCGCTGGAACATTTGGTCTTCAGAACTTCTGACTCCGGTTCTTCAGTACCTCTTGAGAGCTTCCATCTTCAGAACTTCTGAAGGATTTGCCACTGTTCTGAACGAACATGATAATCTTTATAGCTCTCTTTTCAGTATCCCTTGGTTCTTCTTCTTCTTAATGAATAGGCTTGGGTCAGATTCAGAACCTGTTTGTCACAACTAAAAGAGACAAACGTTAGGGTACCACAATTGTTCATCATCACAAACCTTAATTGTAATCATCAAAATATAGAGATGCAACCACTGATCAAACCTTGATCTTACAATCTCCCCCTTTTTGATGATGACAAAACAAGTATTTTGATGAACAGTTCTTAAACAATAAACTGAATACACAAGAGAGAAGAGATCAGAGATTAAACTTATCCTTGCGTAACGGTTAGTGTTGCTCTTTCTGAATCTGGGATAATACCTGATTCTGAGCTGGGGTCTCCCCCTGAATCTATGACTTGATGAGATGATGAAGAGTCTAGATTCGGAGTCTTGGTGATGTGATCAGAAGATACGCGTAGAAGGATGTATACTCATCAGAAGTGATGGTTCAGAACTTGCGTAGATCACATAAGAACATAGAGTCTTGTCCAGATATAATTGGAATAAGGCGTCAGAAGCAAATTAGTTCAGAATATGAACAAAATGTATTCCTTATTTGGGACGCTTGACAATATCTATGTGCTATAAGTATTTGATACTTATTCTCCTCTACTGGTTTTATATAATATAAAAAAGTTTATCAAAACCATTTTATGTACTCCCCCTTTTTGTCATAATCAAAAAGAGTGAAAAAACAAAGCCAACAATAACAATAACAAACAAGTAAATGATGCAAAAAGAAGCTGTTATTATTACTGAACGGAGAAAGAGTACAGAGGATAAAGAGGAATGAACAAAACTAGTCCTAGATACATAGGAAAGCACGAGAGTTCTTCATGGAGAGAAGTTGAAGATGTAGGGGACGCACGTCCTGATCAATCGAGGCTAACTGGGTAGCCAGTTCTTCCTTCAGAGCTTCATTCTCCCGGACAGCATCTTGATTCGCTTCGTTTTGATCTTCTTCATATTCCAGAAGCATACAAATGCCCTGGAACTGATCTTCAATGTCCTTCCGGCGAGTGGTCAGACGAAGGAGGTCATTCAGAACTTCTTGAAGGTTCTGAAGACAGTGAGTCTGATGGGATGTCAGCCAACACGTCAGAAGATTCTCAATCTTCTCAAGAGCTTGAGAAATCTGAGAAGTAGATAGATTAACGCTCCACGGAAAGACTTGGTCAAATACCATAGTCTTGAGTTCAGAAATAAATTCGACAGAAGTCATTCTTGAAGTAGAATTGAGGGGAGAGTGAATTGACTGATGTGAAGTGAATTGCGGTGTGATGGAGAAGAAGGATTGCAGAGATTATAAGGAGGAAAAGTAACAGAAAAACATGCATAAAACTTATCAAATCATAAAAGCATGTGAGTTACTAAGTGGACGGTGCAATGAATAATAGAATAAGAATGTAACACAGTCAACATGAAATAAATTCACTCAAAACAAATAAATGCATGCAAGATAGATGAGAGGGGTTCAAGGCTTGGATGAAGAGGGAAGATTCTCGATCAGGAACTTCATCATGTCTTCCATTCTGCAGGAGGATTCCTGAATCTGCCTGCTTTGTTCAATCTGAACAAGTCCTTGTTGCTCAACCATCTGAAACAGTCTCTGCTGATCATCTTGAATTCTGTCAATTCTGGCAGCAAGAGTAGCAACTTCTGGAGCTTGAGTTGAAGTACGAACTTCTGGAGCTTGAGTATGAGTAGGAACTTCAGCCTCCGATGACATTTCAGCATCAACTTGAATTGGCCCTTGCTTCTCAACTTCATTAGCATCTGCAACTTCCAGAATAACTATGTCGTCAGAGCTGTCTTCTGCAACCTCTGCTGGAATCATCTCAGCATCTTCTGAGGTACATTCAGAAACAACATAGTGTCTTTCAGCCATAGCTCTTTTCAAGGGTTCACAAAATCTGTGCAGCACTCTCTGCCTTTGTTCATAAGCTCTCTCAGATGCATTATGAACTCTCAGACGTTTCTCACTGCTAAGCTGCTTCTGAAATTCATAAGCTCTGCTTTCTGACCATCTTCCGAAAGCAGACCACAGACCATCAACAAATGAAGCATCAAACTGATTATTAGTTACCTGATATAACCATTTCAATCTTCTGGTTGCCTCTTTAGAGAACTCCTGAATGAGTTGAATAAGATTTTGAGGTCGGAAGGAGGTTGCCAAGGTCAGAACAGGCTGAGGAGTTCTGGTTGCATTTGAGCTTGAAGCATTGGAGCTATCAGTTCTGGGTTGTCCTGAAGGAGTAGAATCAATCTCATGGTTCTTCTCTATTCCTGAATGATGAGATTCATCGATATGCTCAGCTTCAGAGATCGTTACTTGCCTTTGCCTTGAGGTAGCAGTCTTCTCAGGTGAGGTAAAACTCAGATCTCGTGAGTTTACTGCAGAATAGTTGGACAAGGACACATAGGAAGTTTCAGCAGCATCTTGAAGCTGATCTTCGAAGTTGGAAGCTACTTGTTGAAGAGGCTTCACATTGAAGGGTGGTTCAAGGATCTGAACATCATCATCCTCTTTTTCTTCCTCAGCAGGGATCTCACCAGTTTGAGTTAACAGGAGGGTCTGTGAAGTGGATGGAGGCTTGGGAGTGAAATGTTGAACCAAAGTTCTCAGAGTAGCCTCACTTTTAACAATACCTTGAATGAAAGAATTGAAAGGAGGTACAGGTTCAGTTGTGGTGGATGTGGAAGAGGTGTGAATTGGGATGGATGGAATGGCAGTGGTAGCTGTTTGGATGTTTGATTGAGGAGCTTGTGTTTCAGCTTGAGAGAAAGTTTGGGTTTGAGATTCTGTTTGAGTGGGTGCTGTTTGGGTTGAGGTAGGCATGGAAGTAGATATAGGCAGGGGTTGTTCAGGAATAACTACTAAAGCAGAATCAGAGTTAATGCTTTCAGTAATTACCTTACTTGATTCTCTAAGAGGGATGGAACTGGTGGGTCTGGCAGTCCTTGCAGGATCTGAAGCTGTCTTTGATCTCCTTTCTCTTTGTACTTCTGAGATCTTTTCAGATGTTTGCTGTGGTCCTGACTCCTTCTTCTGAAGTGGACCCTTCAGAGGCAGTTTCAGCCTCTTGCCTATGGGCTCGACATCTGAATCAGTGGAATCTTCAGCTTCTTCTGATTCCTTTATGACCTGGAGCACATTTTCAATGATCTCACAGTCATCCTGCTCAACATCTTCTTCAACTTGAGCTGGTTGAATTCTTTGCCTTTTTACCAGAGGAACATCTTCTTTGGTTTCCTCATCAGATGATTCTTCAATAATTGCTTTCCTCTTGACATTCTTTCTAGCTGGAACTTCTTCTTCTTGAGTTCTAGAGGAAGAATCCATAGAGCTCTCAGAGGCATCAGATTGAGATTCCTCATATGACTCTTCTGGAGTTCTTTCAGGAGAGGGTTCTAGAACTGGTTCCCTGATGACTACTGACTTAGATGCTGCCTTTATCTTCTTGGCCTTCTCTATCAGAATCCCTTTGCCCTTGGGATCTGAAGGCTTGCTGATTGTTCTCTTGGTTCTCCTTGTTGGCATTTCAGGAGGACTGTCAGGAAGAGTTGTGATAAATTCTTCAAGGGTGATAGGATCTCCTTCTCTTCTGAGCATCCTCACATACTCCAGAATGCATGCTGGATTGTCCTTTTTAGACCATAGAGGAAAGTCATTAACAAGGTAGTTCTTCTGACGAATCTCTTCAGATGTGTCTTCTTTCGGTTCAATATGAACTTTCTCAATAATCTGCATTCTCTTCAGCTTAGTTCCATTTAGAGGATCTCCAATGGTCATAGCCAAATCATCATGAACTCCCAGATCAAAAAGAGCCTTGACCAGTCGATTCTGAGTGAAGATATCTGAGAGTAACCTTCCATAAGGAATGTAAGAAATAGACCTCTTGTTCTCACCTCCAGTGGTTCTTGACTTCTCAACACATTCCTTCAGATAGTTGAAAAGCAGAAATGGCAGACATACAGGCTCACCCCTAGAAATGTAGTACATGATTACCTTCTGAGTTGCATTGAGGTAATCAGTTCCACCTGTTCTGGGATGGATGCAGGATATGAAAATCTTCTGCCAGATCTTCATCTGGGGCTTCAGATCCTTTATAGCATACTTGGTCCTATCCATGGTCCAGTTGTCATAAATAGCAAAATTGACAAGCATCCTCATGCCAGGAACATTGACATCAACGTTTTTTATCCTTTTTCCCTGTTGGAACTCCATACCCAGTAGCTTTGCAATGGACTCTTCTAAAATCACAATCTTCCTATCTAGCACATGGGAGACGACGTAGTAGTCGTTGCAAACTGCATTTTTCCAGAATTCCACCACCAGCTTGTGGTAAATAGGACCACAAAGTCTATTGAAGTAACCAGACCAACCTTGTAAGTCGGCTTGATCCCTGATGTCGAAACCATGATCAGCCAGGTTGTCGAAGTCCACTCTTGCTTCGTTGCACACAACCAGTTCTTCAGCTTTCTTGACGCAGGTTACCACATTGGGTGTGTTCAGAATTTGTTGTCCTTCTTCAAATCTCTGAGTTTCTTGGTCTTTGGCAGTTTGTTTGGAGACAGCAGTAACATTTGTCTTTGATTTCCTTGATTTGCCCATGAATCTCAGGTAGTGAGGTTTAGGGTTCAGAGAGAGAGAGGGAATATTGAAGAGAGGAGTATGAATGAATGCATTGCACACAAAGAGTTTGAAAACCATCTGTGTAAGTGTGTGGGAGATCGTGTGTGTAGAGTGCGTATAGTGGGTTGAATGGTAACCGTTGAGATTTTAAGAGGTAAAAAGTAAAAGGAAAATCAACGGTTGTAAAATAGATAGTCTGAAAATAGCATAGTGGAGGAGAGTAGGCATCATCATTATAGCAAATACACCACGCGACTCAAGGAACTATGACACAAATGAAGTGACACGTGTATTGTTGCCTACCACAGAAGTTTAACCAGTGGGTTGAGTGCTTCTGATCGAGTACCTTCTGAAAAGGGTAACATCTGATGACTTCAGAGGTACCAAGGTCAGAAGTTCTGAGGAGAACCTTACTAGGGACAAAAGTCCATGTTCAGGTTTTCAAGAATAAATAAAAACCTATCTTCTGCTAAGGGATTAGTGAAAATATCTGCCCACTGATGGTCAGTTTCAACATACTCTAAAGATAGAGTGCCCTTCTGAACATGATCACGAATATAATGATACTTTACCTCTATATGCTTTGCTCTTGAGTGTAGAATGGGGTTCTTGCTGAGTGAGATAGCAGCTGTGTTGTCACAGTAAATAGGAACCTTCTTCAGAGACAAACCATAGTCCTCCAGATGATTCTTCATCCATATGGTTTGTGTACAGCACGTGGCAGCTGAGACATACTCTGCTTCTGCAGTTGATAGAGCAATTGTGTTCTGTCTCTTGCTTGACCAAGTGACAAGATTTGCTCCAAGGAAATGGCAGCTTCCAGAGGTGCTTTTCCTTTCCACTCTGTCTCCAGCAAAGTCAGCATCACAAAAACCTGAAAGTGTATACTCTGATGTTTTTCTATACATCAAGCCAAGGTTAGTGGTTCCTTTCAGATATTTGAGGATCCTCTTAACAGCGGTTAAGTGAGTCTCTCTAGGATCAGATTGGAATCTAGCACAGAGATGCACACTAAACAATATATCAGGTCTGGAGGCAGTTAAGTAAAGAAGAGAGCCTATCATTCCACGATAGAGCTTCTGACAAACCTTAGAGGAAACTTCCTCTTTCTCAAGAATGCATGTTGGATGCATTGGAGTCTTAGAGATGTTGCAGTCACTCATGTTGAACTTCTTCAGAAGTTCCAAGGTGTACTTCTTCTGATGGATATAGGTGACTCCTGGTCGTTGATCTATTTGAATTCCCAGGAAGTATTTGAGTTCTCCCATCATGCTCATTTCGAATTCAGCCTGCATCAACTTAGAAAATTCCTTGCACAGAGAGGGATTAGCAGAACCAAAAATGATGTCATCAACATAAATCTGAACTATAAGAATATCATTCTTATAGGTTATGCAGAAAAGAGTATTGTCACCTTTACCCCTTACAAACTCATTCTGTAGAAGAAAGGAGCTGAGCCTTTCGTACCACGCTCTGGGAGCTTGTTTCAGTCCATAGAGTGACTTCTTGAGCTTGTAGACATGCTCTGGATGTTTGTCATCTTCAAAGCCAGGAGGTTGCTTGACATGCACTTCTTCAGAAATGTAGCCATTGAGGAAGGCACTCTTGACATCCATCTGATGGAGAATGATGTTGTGATTCACTGAGAAGGAGATCAGTAGCCTTATAGCTTCAAGCCTTGCTACGGGAGCCAAGGTCTCAGTGTAATCAATCCCCTCTTTTTGACTGTAGCCTTGAGCCACCAGTCTTGCCTTGTTTCTTGTTACTTCTCCTTTTTCATTCAGCTTGTTTCTGAATACCCACTTGGTTCCTATGACATGGAAACCTTTGGGTTTAGGCATTAAGGTCCATACATCATTCTTGGTGAACTGATCTAGCTCTTCTTGCATTGCCAGAATCCAGCCTTTGTCTTCAAGAGCTTCATCAACTGATTTGGGCTCAATGAGAGAAACAAGTCCCTTCAGACTCAGAAGAGTCTCTTCTGAAGGTTTGAGCATAGACCTGGTTCTGACGGGAGCATCTTTGTTGCCAATAATCAGTTCTTCTGGATGAGAGACAGCTATTCTTTTCTTCTTCTGAAGCTGATCAGAAGTTGTTGGAGCAACTTCAGATGCTTCTGCCTCTAGAGCAACATCCTCTGAGCTGTTCTTTTGTTGATTTTCTTCCGAATAATCAATGCTTAAATCTGCAAATCTTTCAAACAGCTTTGACTTTTCTGAGCCAAGCTTATCATCAAATCTAATTTGGATAGATTCCTCAACAGTTTGATGAATAATATTATAAATTCTAAA
Organism: Lotus japonicus; assembly: GCF_012489685.1. Classification (NCBI taxonomy): domain Eukaryota; kingdom Viridiplantae; phylum Streptophyta; class Magnoliopsida; order Fabales; family Fabaceae; genus Lotus; species Lotus japonicus. The sequence continues at coordinate 25,737,452 of NC_080046.1, forward strand.
ACCTTTAGATCTTTCAGAATAACCAAGAAAATAACATTTTAAAGCTTTAGAATCGAATTTACCCAATTGCTCCTTAGTGTTGAGCATGTAGCAAGTACTTCCGAATGGATGGAAGTAAGAGATATCAGGTTGTCTTCCTTTGCATAGCTCATAAGGAGTATTCTCCAGAATTGGTCTGATGGAGATTCTGTTATGGATATAGCAAGCAGTGTTGATTGCTTCTGCCCAGAAGTGCTTGGCCATACTTGATTCTTGCATCATGGTGCGAGCCATCTCCTGAAGAGTTCTGTTCTTTCTTTCAACAACTCCATTTTGTTGGGGAGTGCGAGGACAGGAGAAGTTGTGAGAGATTCCTTGGGAGTTGAACAATTCTTCAAAAGCTTTGTTCTCAAATTCTCCACCATGATCACTTCTGACAGTAATCACTGAAGTTTGGAACTCCTTCTGAACTTGAGTAATGAAGTTGGTAAACATAGTGTGTGTTTCATCTTTGTGCCTTAGGAACTTTACCCATGTCCACCTGCTGTAGTCATCTACAATGACTAACCCATACTTCTTTCCTCCAATGGATTCAGTTTTCACTGGTCCAAAGAGATCAATGTGAAGTAGCTCAAGAGGTCTTGTTGTAGATACCACATTCTTTGCTTTAAAGGGCTTCTTGTTGAATTTTCCCTTCTGACAAGCTTCACACAGAGCCTCTGATGAATACTTCAGACGAGGCAATCCTCTGACGAGATTTAGCTTGCTGAGTTGAGAGATCTTCCTGAGGCTGGCATGCCCTAGGCGTCTGTGCCAGATCCATTGCTCATCATTAACTGACATGAGACACTTGACCTTCTGAGATAGCAGTTCAGGAGATTTGATTTTGTAAATATCATTTCTTCTCTTCCCAGAAAACAGAACATATCCATCTGTTTGACTGACAGCTTTGCAGCCGGTTTGATTGAAGATCACATCGTAACCTTTGTCAGCAATTTGGCTTATGGAGAGCAAGTTATGAAATGATCCTTCCACCAGAAGTACATCATTGGTAACTGGAATTTTTCCATCTCCTATGGAACCTTTTCCAATGATTTTTCCCTTCTGGTTTCCTCCAAAGCCAACGTCTCCTCCTGACTTAAGCGGTACTAGCTTTTGGAATATAGACTTTATGCCCGTCATGTGTCGCGAGCATCCACTGTCCAGGTACCATGACAGGTGTCTTAACTGAGCTGCATAAGATGTCTGCAACAGGAATAATTTTTGTCTTAGGTACCCATATCTTGGGTCCTTTCTTGTTAGTTTTCCCAGAAGTTCTTGGAACTTTGGGTGCAACAGGGGGATAATACATAGGAACCTGATAATAATATTTAGACATGTCAAGTTTAAACTTTCCCTTTGGTTTTACCACCTTTGGTGTAACCTTTTCTGGAATGACAGTGCTAGCGGGAACGAAATGCTTATGCAATGGTTCACGTTTGGGCTCAGATGACTCATCTCTCAAGGATTGAGAGTAGCCAAGGCCACTGTTCCCATTTCTGCTTATGCCATAGATCATTGAAGCCATAAGACTTCTGTCTATGCCCTTGGCTAGGAACCTTTGAAACGCTTTCTCATATAATGTCTCATGCTTAACATCAGATGATGCAAGTTGATCTTCTAGCATGGCATTTTTAGCACGAAGAACAGAGTTGTCATTTTTAAGAGAATAATTCTCTTCTGTGAGTTCAGAGACTGACTTCTCATGAACTTCTGATGAACTAGTTTTAACAGCATACTTTCTTTTAAGCTCTTTATGTTTACTTACTAGAACATCATGTTTCTCCATTATTTCAGATAAAGCAGTTCTTAGCTCAGATGGAGAAAAATTAGAGAATACCTCATCGTCATTCTCAGAGTCTGAGTCATCTTCTGAAGCTTCAGTACCTCTGCTGGTGGTAGCCATCAGGGCCTCCACAGCTTCAACTTCTTCTGACTCAACTTCATCAGAGTCAGTAGCATCGAAGGTCACGAGAGCTTTCTTCTTGAAGACTTTCCTTGCACTCGAAGCAAGTGACTTCCTTTCCAGATGATTTCTTCTGACCAGATGAAGATTCATATCTTCCTGAACTTTTCTTTGGTCCTTTGCCTTTGCTATGTCTGTTCTTCCAGAGTTTGCTTAATCTCTTTGTGAAAAGAGATAGCTCTTCATCACCAGACGCATCTGATAGCTCTTCAGAGGAATCTTCCTCTTGTGCCTGATAAGCTTTCGCTTTGTCAGACTTTGACTTAAGAGCAATAGATTTGTCTTTCTTTTGAGACTTGTCCTCTTTGAGTTCAATCTCATGGCTTCTGAGATGACTCACGAGTTCTTCTAACTTCAACGAGTTCAGATTCCTGAAGAGTTTCAGTGCAGTGACAAAAGCTCTCCACTCCTTAGGCAAACTTCTGATGATCCTTTTGACATGATCACCAGTAGAGTAGCCCTTGTTCAGTACTCTGATTCCAGCAATCAGAGTTTGAAACCTTGAGTACATCTCCTCAATGGTTTCACCAGATTCCATCTTAAACTGCTCATATTGTTGTATGAGAGCAAGAGCCTTGGTCTCCTTGACCTCTTCATTTCCTTCATGCGTCATGACTAAGGAGTCATAGATGGATTTTGCTGTTTCTTTGTCAGAGATCTTCTCATACTCAATATATGATATTGAGCTGAATAGCATAGACTTCGCCTTGTATCCTTGAAACGCTTCTTCTGAGCGTCAGTCATTTCAGAACGGGGGATCTTCACTCCTGAAGCATCTACTGGATCATTATAGCCTTCCATGACCATATCTTAGAGATCTGGGTCAGTGCCAAGGAAATAACTCTCTATTCTATCTTTCCAGTACTCAAACTTTTCACCATCAAAGATTGGTGCTTTGAGTTGGTTGTTGTTGTTGTTGTTGTCAGCGGAAGTATTGGCTTGGGCCATCGTTTGTTTTTCACACAATGTTCTGGATCACTGAACACTGTTAGGTATTTAAATCAGAACCGAAGCTCTGATGCCAATTGAAGGTGCGAAAAACACTAGAAAGGGGGGGTTTGAATAGAGTTTTTGAATAATGTATATACTTTTGAACTTTTTCAAAACTCAAAGATAAGAACTAGGTGTAGAGGGATAAGAAGTGAAGCACGCAAGTATTTTATCCTGGTTCACTTGAGATAAAAGCTCAAGCTAATCCAGTCCACCCGTGAAGGTGATTTCTTCCTTCTTCTGATGAAGGCAATTCACTAAAATCAATGAGTGTTACAACTGCACTTTGCTACCTGCTAAGTGACTAACAATACACTGATTTTCTCACTAGTATCCTCTTAAGAAGCTGATCTACCGATCCTCTTAAGACTAGCTAAACACTGAATCAACCTTGATTCAGTCCTCTCAAGATCCGACCAACCTTGGTCTCTTAAGGAACTTTACAATATAAGGTAAAAGGTTTCGGGTTTACAAGAAGTGCTTCTAAAAAGCTAATAGTAAACTCAGATGTTTAAGAACAGTGAAGAAATAATGCTAAGAGATTGGTTCGTATAAGTTGAATGATTTCAGCAAAGTTTCTTAGCTTCTTTCTTCTATCTTCAGCCTTTAAATACTCCAAGGCATATGATGTAGCCGTTGCTAGGGTTTTGTCCGTTGGAGTGGCAATCTTGTAATATCAGACTGCTAGGCTGCACGAGGTAGGTGGCGGACAGACTGAGGCTTGTACGATTTTGTACTATGACAGCGACCTGTCCTTTCACCAGCTGACTTGAGATCTGGAGGGCTTCAGATGAACGTTGGTGAAGCTTCTGATCATAGTCAGACGAAAGCTTGGATCCTCTGACCTTGCAACTTCTGCTTCTGAACAAGTTCCTCGGAACTTCTGAACGTCAGGGCTAGAATAGCTTTGGTCTTCAGATACCAACTTCTTTCAGGTCTTCAGAACTTGAGTCTTCTACTTCTGGACCGTTCCGCTGGAACATTTGGTCTTCAGAACTTCTGACTCCGGTTCTTCAGTACCTCTTGAGAGCTTCCATCTTCAGAACTTCTGAAGGATTTGCCACTGTTCTGAACGAACATGATAATCTTTATAGCTCTCTTTTCAGTATCCCTTGGTTCTTCTTCTTCTGAATGAATAGGCTTGGGTCAGATTCAGAACCTGTTTGTCACAACTAAAAGAGACAAACGTTAGGGTACCACAATTGTTCATCATCACAAACCTTAATTGTAATCATCAAAATATAGAGATGCAACCACTGATCAAACCTTGATCTTACAAGCCTGCATCATCTTAGAAAACTCCTTGCAAAGAGATGGATTAGCAGATCCAAATATAATATCATCAACATAAATTTGCACAATTAAGATATCATCTTTGTAAGTTTTGCAAAAGAGAGTTCCAAACATCATTCTTGGAGAATTGATTCAGTTCTTCTTCCATCGCCAGAATCCAGTCTTTGTCTTGAAGAGCTTCATCAATTGACTTTGGTTCAATTAAGGATACCAATCGTTTCAGACTAAGTAGAGTCTCTTCAGAGGGTCTGAATGCTGATCTTGTTCTGACTGGTTCATCTTTGTTTCCCAGAATCAACTCCTTAGGGTGAGAGGCAATAATTCTGCTCTTCTTCTGAAGCTGCGAATCAGAGGGACCAACTTCCTCTGGAGAGTCTGCCTCTGGCTCAGCTTCCTCTGGAGCTTTTCCTTTATCATAAACATTTATAGTCATATCTGCAAACTTTTCAACTAGCTTTGACTGATCAGAGTCAAGCTTATCATCAAATCTAACATGAATAGATTCCTCAATAGTTTTAGCATCAGTATTATAAATTCTAAAGCCTTTAGAACGATCAGAGTAACCAAGTAATAGACATTTAGAAGATTTAGGATCAAACTTATGCAATCTATCCTTAGTATTCAAAACATAGCAAACACAACCAAAAGGATGAAAGTCAGAAATGTTGGGCTTTATATTCTTCCACAATTCATAAGGAGTCTTATTCAGAATTGGTCTGATAGAGATCCTGTTCTGAATGTAACATGCTGTGTTTACTGCCTCAGCCCAGAAGTGCTTTGCCATGTCATATTTTGGAAGCATGGTTCTAGCCATCTCTTGAAGAGTTCTATTCTTTCTCTCAACAGCACCATTCTGTTGAGGAGTTCTAGGACAAGAGAAATCATGTGCAATTCTATAGGAATCAAACAGACTCTCAAACTTTTCATTCTCAAACTCTCCACCATGATCACTTCTGACACGCACAATCCTGCAAGCCTTCTCAATTTGTACTTGGGCAATAAAGGTAGAGAACACAGAATGAGACTCATCCTTGTGGGATATAAATTTTACCAATGTCCAGCGGCTATAGTCGTCAACAATGAACATCCCATATCTCTTGCCACCTATAGACTCAGTTTTCACTGGTCCAAAAAGGTGGATATGCAGAAGTTCCAAAGGCCTTGAGGTGGAAACAACATTCTTTGCCTTGAACGGGACTTTTGTAAATTTGCCTTTCTGACATGCTTCACAAAGAGCGTTTGAAGAGACCTTCAGAGTGGGTAAGCCCCTGACAAGGTCAAGCTTACTCAGCTGAGAAATCTTTCTCATACTGGCATGCCCTAACTGTCTATGCTATACCCATTGCTCCTCATTAACAGAAAGAAGGCACTTTACATTCTGAGTTTCCAACTCAGATAATCTGATCTTATAAGTGTTGTTCCTCCTCTTGCTGTTAAACAGAACAGAGCCATCGATCTGACTTACAACCCTGCAAGACATTTGATTGAAAATAACATCATAACCCTTGTCAGCTAATTAACTTATTGACAATAAGTTGTGAGTTAAACCATCTACCAACAGAACATTATCAATGCATGGACTATTATCAACACCAATAGTACCAGAACCAACAATTTTACCCTTTTTGTTGCCACCAAAGCCAACTTCGCCTCTAGGATTAAGTTTTAGCTCTTGGAACATACGCCTTTCTCCCGTCATGTGACGCGAGCGTCCACTGTCCAGATACCATGATTGGTGTTTCAGTTGAGCGATCAAGGATATCTGCAACATAGATAATCTTATCCTTAGGTACCCATTTTCTGGGTCCTTTCTTGTTAGTTACCTCAGAGGTTCTGACAACCTTGGGTTTCTCAACATGATAATGTAAAGGAATTTGAGCATGATATTGTAACACCCCGATTTCCAGGTGTCACTTTAGTAACCAAAAATAATCTTTACGCGGAAAACAGGTAATTTTTTTTCGTTTTCTTTCCTTTAAATCAAAACGATAAGGAAGTAAAGACAAAACCCAACTACTCAACTAACCGATATACAACATATGTACATGTGCAGCCTCAGCTGCACTCCATGTCACGCGCACTCGCAGTGACTCCAAAGCAGTGTGCCCGTAGGCAAATATATACAGACCCAGAAGTGTAAGTGAGAAAATTATAATTACAAACCACTAGGAGAAAGTCGGCCTCAATATGGCCTAAGCAAAGACCCCTATGGTCCAACTGACTCACTGTGATCCCTCAGTAAGAGAACCACACGAAAAGTCATGCGTCGGAAACCTACCCGATCCCAAAAGCAAAACGAATCAGAGCTCTACACAAAACATGACGCCTGCCCAAACCTAACCTCCCAGTGCCAAACCCACAACGATCTGAAGTCGGCAAGTTGAAGCTCAACTCTATGCGCCATAGAACTCCTTTCGTCAGTCGTCCACGCTCGTCAGTCCGGTCCTCCATGACCCTTCCCCGATACGTCGCCCGGTGACCAGCAACATCGATCACCCAAGCGGTGAGGCATCCCGATCCTGCAGCTCATATCTGATCCCCCCCCGAGGGAGAGACCACCGAGAACCAGTCGGCCATCGACATCTGGCAGCAGGCCGACCGCCCAAACACAAACATACAAACAAAGCCAAGGCGCTAGGGTCAACTCACAGCAATAAGTACATATACACTCAACATGTGACAGGGTATATATATAAGTTGTTATATAAGCATATAAGTAATCCTAGCATGTTATGGCTCTAACGTTGCTTCAATAAACAAACAGCACACAGTCTCAGTCAGCATGAATGTATGCGTGAAATGCACAATATGAATCCGGATTTGTGACGCGTTCCCGTTCGCCACAAGTGAAGCATTCCCGTTCTTCACTATGGATGGACCATTCCCGTTATCCATCCTGGATGAAATCCATCCTGGATGAACCATTCCCGTTATTCATCCTTGGTGAACCATTCCCGTTATTCACCATATGATGAACCATTCCCGTTATTCATCATTTATGCAAGGTGAACCATTCCCGTTATTCACCATGATATGCACAGGTGAACCATTCCCGTTATTCACCCGATTGAATGCAACGTGGTTAGCCAAACAACGAATCGCCCTTACCACGAAAGTGTTTAGCTCACAACCCAATCTCAACAAACCCATGAGTTAGTGTCGGTCAATACAACACAACTCGGAGTAAGTGTCGGTCAATACAACACAGCTCCACCAACAAGAATACACAAGGGTCTAGTGTCGGTCAATACAACACAGCCCAAACAACAAGAGCGCTAAGTGTCGGTCAATACAACACCGCTCCAACAACAAGAGAACCCAAGGGATTAATGTCGGTCAATACAACACAACCCCATCAACAAGAGTACGTAAAGTACTCGGTGACTTTCAATCATCACCATAGCTCACCTTAGTGGCTTTCCCCAATTCCAATAACTCACAACAAAGGTCGACTTTTCCCCCGTCTTTCGTAAATATTTTCCCCTTCAGTTTTCCTATACTTAAACATTAATAAAAATGATTTCAATTCAGATTAGTCAGGTTATGAGTTTATTTCTCAAAATCTAGGTTTCCCAAGTCTTTAGTTTACAAAATTCTATTCATTCTAGGTTTTCCGAAAACCAACCACCCAAAAGAAGTTTCCCGGGGAAAGTCTAAGTAAACCAACGAATCCCAACAAATGGCTAAGTCCCAAACCCCTCGTTTGAACTTGCCTAGGGTTGCTCATCCAACCCGAAACATCAAAGATCACCAGATCAATGAATCTCCACTCCGAAGTCGCGTCAAAACGCACAATCCAACAAAGCACAACATCACAACATCAGTTCATCAACACAATCAACATCAAAGTAAAGCATAAGTCGAATTGATCGACGCCTATCATGCATTCATAGCTAATATATAGTAAGTTGCCCTAACCTTCGGCGCTTTCCTTACTAAGTTGCGACTCAAATCAAATCCAGTCATATCTTTGCTTTCCCGTGTTGGCTCACTTCCGTTTGTTCTTTGGCTTCGTCGTCAAGCGCTTCCGTCCTTCGTACCCTTCACAAGTTCACATACTAAACCTTAGCCTCTAAAGTCACATCTAAAGTTCCAGAACAAACTTAGCCAATCTTTCTAGCTCACTTAGGCTAAATGCACAAACTTTATGTTTCAAGGACTAAAGTCCAAAGATAAAATATTTGTGAGTTTTAAAGAAAGGTCCTTAAAAACACATTTCGCAAACAACTCCTCAACTCTTAAATAATTCAACCCTAGTCCCTTGATAAGCACATAATCATGAAAAGGTCCTCACATAAAAGTAAGTTCTTTTTCAACCCTCAATCTTTTATAAATTTATCAAACAAACCCCAAGACTTTTAAAACACAAGTTTAACCCAAAACTTCTAAACATATTGTGTTTTAGGCCCTAAAATTATTTTCATACAATTTTCATCCCTAAAACACATTCACAACTAGATCCCCAAATAGTTTATAAAACCTTTCAGCTCAAAAAATAATATACTCATAAAAAGTTTTAATTCCAAACTTAAAATCCTCATGATGCTCTCGGCCCTTTTCTTTAAATGTCAAGGTAAATATTTCTTCCAAAACTAATAGTACACAAGTGAGACAAATGCAAAAACCATGAGGAAAACTAGTTTTAAAGTTTATAATCACTTCTGGGAAAGGAACACTTTTCAAAACTCAACTTTTTCTCCACATGAAACTATTACCATCAGCCCTTTTGAAATCAAAAGAGCAAAACCATCTTTAAAAGAGAAATAGCCACACAGTAAAGGAAAACTAGAAACAATAGAAGTTAGGAGCTGTTTTAGAAGGATTTAATACCGAAACAAAAGCCAATAGTATTAATTAGAAGCAACCTATGGTGATGGTGGCCAGCGGTGGCTGTGGTGCTCGCGTGTCCATGGCTGTTTGGAGTGGCCATGGTTGGAGCTTTTGTGTGTGGTGGTGGTGGCTCATGGCTGGTTGTCCATGGAGAAGAAAGGGAGAAGGAGCAGAAATGGGTCTGCTGAAGAAAGAAAGAAAACGTGAAAGAGAAGAAGAAAATGGGTCTGGCGTTGGGAGAAAGAAAAGAAACGAGAGTGTAAGGTGATATGCTGGAGAAGATATTTTCATGAACAAGTGGGGGGCCGTGGGTCATGAGTCAGAAATTGAGAAAGAATAGAATAAGGAACTTAGTAAGAGAGAATTATAAAATATTTGTGGTAATCATCAGAATGTGAAACGTTGAGTAAGCATAGCCAAGGTAAAAGAATATTCCAAGTTTTGTGGGTGTGAGTTGATATGGGTAGTGTAGGATTTAACTCATAGAGCTTAAGAGAAAAATATAAGCATGATATATTACTATATTAAAAATTATGAAGGACTCTATGAAATGATAAAATATAAATTTGGATCACTTTGGGCAAAATAAAACGATCCATCGACAAGAAAATGAGTAAAAACTGAGCTAAAGAATAACTGTTAGACAATTAGAACAAATATGACGTTGTCATATTATGCAATTAATCTAAGTATCGATCCAAGAAAGGACGATACTTGCATCGGGTTCATTTAAGTGAGAAAATGGCTTGAACGCAGTATGCTTCAAAATATATCGCAAAACTACTTTTTGCACTTGATGTCGGATGAGAAAACTTCCTTTTGAAGAAAGATTGGAAACGTCGAAACAAATCTGGCAACGCGGACGGAAACTTCGTTAGAAGTCCCGAATAGAAAAAGTCTTCATTCAGCGCTTGAATCTAGGGTTTCGAAGCAAAGAAATTAGCGTCGTCGGACTTCCGAAAAGTGAATACTATCGTGCGTACAGTCCAGGGTTCCGAAATGAAACGCTGGTCGAAGGAAAAATAAAGAGAATCTTTAAATTTTCCAAAGATTTGAAATCTCACTTGAAACGTTGCTCTAGAAGCGAAATAACCTATTCTGGACACGCTCGCCATAAGGCAGGTGTGCAGACGAATCGCACTAACTCCGAAAGCAACTACGCAACATTCCTCAAGCAATTCCTGAACTTTCTTCTTCATTAATCTTTCTCAAATATCAAACTCCTGTCACGCTTACACTGATTTTACGCGTGAGTCGGAAATTAACTTGTTCTGCAAATCCAGGTCTTACAATACTCCCCTCCAAAAAGAAAGTTTCGTCCTCGAAACTCAGAGTTCTGCAAAAAGTCCGGGATACAGTTCCTCGATCTTATCTCCCAATTCTCATGTAGTATTGCCCGTGTCATTGTTCCTCATAACCTTTACTTAAGCAATCTGTTCTCCCCTTAATTGTTTCACTCTTCTATCCCCACTGCTAACTGTCGGCGTCTCCAAAGACAAACCATCATTCAACTTCATGTCGTCTGACTCGAGTACTTGCGTCGGATCTCTGCTTGAAATGATACCGGTTGGCACTCCGTGCAGTCGCACAACCTTAGCCACTTACTTCTTTACTTTCGGTCGTCCGAAATTCTTCTTAAACTCGGTGCCTCTCTGTCATTTCAAAGTAAATACTCAACTTGTCCTCGAGATCTTCATCTACAGTCCAAAACTCCACCTGTCCGTTCGATAACTCCTAGACGAATCATCCCCTTGGAAACCGCTAGTCCATTAAAACACCTCCAACTTCGTAATTATCTTTACACACACCAAGAAATCACACTTCTACTTAGTCACTATTCGAATTAAAGCTCGACTTATGTCCTTATTTCTTGTCCTTCACTAATCTTATCCCCTTCAACATCAATTTATCAACAACTTATATGATAATCCTCTTCTTAATATCTAACAATCTAGTATTATCGTCTTCTTCCTTAGAACTTCCCTCACTCAAACCTATTTACACTTACTGAAATCCCTAACACTTCGCACAAATCGAGACTTATCCTCTAGAAGATCAAATCATAACTATACCTCAAGGGACTTAACTAGCCACTTTATCATCCGATCCTTCAACATTCTGAGATTTAACCGTTATCGTAACCGCTAACACCACTAAATCTCTTATGTGTACATGAATCTCAGCTCACTAGGTCAACCTTAGCCCTAGGATTCTCATTCAACTTTAGTAAGATTCACTTGTTAACCGTAATATGCATCATCAAAATCCATGACAAGGTTCCATTCACCCTTAGACTCTACGGAACTTGTTCAAATATAAAAACCTCAAGTATTCATCTTAATACTAACACTTTCCTTTCTGTAACTTGATCATCCTCCAATCGTTCCAATACTTAGTCTCTCGATCAAAACCTGACAAGAGTTCATGTCTCACGCGTTCGTGATCAAATCGATTGGCTTAAAATCTAAACCTTCACTAAGTTTGGACCACCAATATCCTTTAACTCTCCAACACTTCTTAAATGAATATTTATTTCTTAAAACTATAACTCCTTCGCTTACACAAACGACCTGATAACTGTCGTCATGCTTTCACACTCACCGCTTGATCCTGATATCCGTAATCATAACTTATTATGCTAACACCATTCAAATCTTATCACATGGTCGTTATGTCCGCAACCTCATAATCAACATCAATCGATCACCAACTTATAACCAACCTTAACGCTCTACACAACCCAGAATTCCTTTACTTCAAGATCTCTCTTATACTATACCTCAATGGTCTTAACCCGAAACTCACCTTCAGGTCTTCAATCTTCTAAGATTCAACTCCTATTGTCACACCTACAACCATAAGATCTCCTACTCGTACGCGATTCTCGACTCTCAATATTCAATCTTAACCCTAAGATTTCAATCCAACTTAGTAAATCTCACTTAGTAATCTTAGCATATTTCTTTGGAATCCATATCAACAACCTCAAGTATTCAACTTATGCTAAAACTTTCTTCTTCCAACTTAATCATTAATCCAATACTTTTCAAGTGACAATTCATCTCTTAAGACTGTAATGTCTCCACATATTAATCAAACGCTTAGCAAAACTTATTCCTCGAACTCAACTATAACAATCTAGTTCAGAGTTAATTCTTCTCAATCTTGCTACCATCAAGCTATCATCTAAAACCTGATTAAATCCAACCTATTTAGTCTCTAACAATTCCACTCAGTAATCACATAACCTATGACTTCATAACTTCCGAGAAACTACTTAATACTTTTCCAGCACTAAATCTCTTGACTTATTTTACCTCTACTTGGAGTAATCACACGAACTAACCAATCAATGTCTATACGACACTCATCGACTTCCAAAGATTTAAATCTTAATCTTTTACAATCAAATGCTTAACACGAACTTTCCTCCCAAATCCGACTAATCCTCAATCAATTCAAATTCATCTTACACATCCTTCTATCAAGGTCCATTACCAGCTGTGATTCCGAATATCACCCCCTCAATATTAGGTTGATCAGGCCTAATACATCGAAGGTGGAAATTTAGAAAAACCCACTGGAACAGTCAATGAGTTCCTATCCTCCAGTAGTCACAAATATCCTGATACTAAATCCTTTAATGATCCCGCTACGGAACTACACACCCTCAACATATCGCGTATACTACCCATACGGAATGTCCCTAAGATTCGTTCTTCAGCTACTAGCTTCCTCATAATCGCATCGGTGGAAGACTACTTTCTAGACTTAGTGTGCTATTCCCAACCTCGTGTAACTTCTATAGTTAAAACACGAGCAACTTCGAATAAGGTCCTACTAGGGATAATAATCATAAGATCATAGTCTAAGTAGTAAATACAAGTTAGGCGCGTCATACTCGCTTCAAAGATAAAAGAGTAAGTTATTCTAGAATAAGAGGACAGTTAAAATATTACCATCGTTCCCACGTTCCTCCTCGTTTAACTCCTCAGCTCTTGCTCCTTCCTTGGCATAAATCCTTTCCTCTGTAGCAAGTTGTTTTCCTTTCCCAACATTCCCTGATGATTCGCCCTTGGGTGCCTTACAATCTCTGGATAAATGTCCCGGTTGGTTGCATTGAAGCATAGACTTTCCTTGATCTTGCACCTACTGGCAGAGTGCCCGCTTTCCCCACATTTGAAGCATAGAGATCCCCCGTCTGGACACTTGTTACTATAGTGCCCCACTTTCCTACACCGGTAACACGTCACTGTTTTTCCCGAAATCTTGTTTCCTGTCCCTCCGGTAGCATCATTCCCTTTCATCTTACTGTCAGACGTTCCCTCCTGAAGTGTCTTGCAGTTCACAGCTAGATGCCCCTCTCGGTTACACTTGACGCATCTCCGTCCAACCACTGAGCACTTGTTAGCAAAATGCCCAAACTTTCCGCAACGAAAACATGTCACACCTTTATCACCAACTGGCTTCCCTCCAGTATCAGCAGTCGTTGGTTTGTACGCTCTTGAGATGAGATTTCTTCCCTCGGAACGCTGATATGGTCCCCACTAATGGTAGCTCTCCCTTCCGTTGTAGCCTTGGGAACCTGACCTCATTGGTCCCCCAGCTCCTGTTCGGTTCATTCCTCTTTGTTGATACATTGCCGTCGCCATCAGTCGTTGGTGATGCTCACGTGCAGCCTCTTCAGCGCGTATGTAAGCGTCTTCCGCAGCCTGATTCATCATTGCCTCGATCAGTGTAGCTATTGCCTCCGCCATCCGGTTAAGGTCCACCATGCTATATCTCATCAAGCGTCCCATTAGTACTAACCATACGGTAGCACTAGACAAACCATTCAATATGGTTTAAGTAGTAACGCAAACAATTAGAGCGAAGATCGCTCTGCAGACAATCAATTTTCACTCTTTGCAGAGTCACACAACCTAGCACAGAAGACCTATTCCCCAAAGACTCCCAAAAGACTCGACTAAGCTCTGATACCACAATGTAACACCCCGATTTCCAGGTGTCACATTAGTAACCAAAATAATCTTTACGCGGAAAATAGGTAATTTTTTTTCGTTTTCTTTCCTTTAAATCAAAACGATAAGGAAGTAAAGACAAAACCCAACTACTCAACTAACCGATATACAACATATGTACATGTGCAGCCTCAGCTGCACACCATGTCACGCGCACTCGCAGTGACTCCAAAGCAGTGTGCCCGTAGGCAAATATATACAGACCCAGAAGTGTAAGTGAGAAAATTATAATTACAAACCACTAGGAGAAAGTCAGCCTCAATATGGCCTAAGCAAAGACCCCTATGGTCCAACTGACTCACTGTGATCCCTCAGTAAGAGAACCACACGAAAAGTCATGCGTCGGAAACCTACCCGATCCCAAAAGCAAAACGAATCAGAGCTCTACACAAAACATGACGCCTGCCCAAACCTAACCTCCCAGTGCCAAACCCACAACGATCTGAAGTCGGCAAGTTGAAGCTCAACTCTATGTGCCATAGAACTCCTTTCGTCAGTCGTCCACGCTCGTCAGTCCGGTCCTTCATGACCCTTCCCCGATACGTCGCCCGGTGACCAGCAACATCGATCACCCAAGCGGTGAGGCATCCCGATCCTGCAGCTCATATCTGATCCCCCCCCGAGGGAGAGACCACCGAGAACCAGTCGGCCATCGACATCTGGCAGCAGGCCGACCGCCCAAACACAAACATACAAACAAAGCCAAGGCGCTAGGGTCAACTCACAGCAATAAGTACATATACACTCAACATGTGACAGGGTATATATATAAGTTGTTATATAAGCATATAAGTAATCCTAGCATGTTATGGCTCTAACGTTGCTTCAATAAACAAACAGCACACAGTCTCAGTCAGCATGAATGTATGCGTGAAATGCACAATATGAATCCGGATTTGTGACGCGTTCCCGTTCGCCACAAGTGAAGCATTCCCGTTCTTCACTATGGATGGACCATTCCCGTTATCCATCCTGGATGAAATCCATCCTGGATGAACCATTCCCGTTATTCATCCTTGGTGAACCATTCCCGTTATTCACCATATGATGAACCATTCCCGTTATTCATCATTTATGCAAGGTGAACCATTCCCGTTATTCACCATGATATGCACAGGTGAACCATTCCCGTTATTCACCCGATTGAATGCAACGTGGTTAGCCAAACAACGAATCACCCTTACCACGAAAGTGTTTAGCTCACAACCCAATCTCAACAAACCCATGAGTTAGTGTCGGTCAATACAACACAACTCGGAGTAAGTGTCGGTCAATACAACACAGCTCCACCAACAAGAATACACAAGGGTCTAGTGTCGGTCAATACAACACAGCCCAAACAACAAGAGCGCTAAGTGTCGGTCAATACAACACCGCTCCAACAACAAGAGAACCCAAGGGATTAATGTCGGTCAATACAACACAACCCCATCAACAAGAGTACGTAAAGTACTCGGTGACTTTCAATCATCACCATAGCTCACCTTAGTGGCTTTCCCCAATTCCAATAACTCACAACAAAGGTCGACTTTTCCCCCGTCTTTCGTAAATATTTTCCCCTTCAGTTTTCCTATACTTAAACATTAATAAAAATGATTTCAATTCAGATTAGTCAGGTTATGAGTTTATTTCTCAAAATCTAGGTTTCCCAAGTCTTTAGTTTACAAAATTCTATTCATTCTAGGTTTTCCGAAAACCAACCACCCAAAAGAAGTTTCCCGGGGAAAGTCTAAGTAAACCAACGAATCCCAACAAATGGCTAAGTCCCAAACCCCTCGTTTGAACTTGCCTAGGGTTGCTCATCCAACCCGAAACATCAAAGATCACCAGATCAATGAATCTCCACTCCGAAGTCGCGTCAAAACGCACAATCCAACAAAGCACAACATCACAACATCAGTTCATCAACACAATCAACATCAAAGTAAAGCATAAGTCGAATTGATCGACGCCTATCATGCATTCATAGCTAATATATAGTAAGTTGCCCTAACCTTCGGCGCTTTCCTTACTAAGTTGCGACTCAAATCAAATCCAGTCATATCTTTGCTTTCCCGTGTTGGCTCACTTCCGTTTGTTCTTTGGCTTCGTCGTCAAGCGCTTCCGTCCTTCGTACCCTTCACAAGTTCACATACTAAACCTTAGCCTCTAAAGTCACATCTAAAGTTCCAGAACAAACTTAGCCAATCTTTCTAGCTCACTTAGGCTAAATGCACAAACTTTATGTTTCAAGGACTAAAGTCCAAAGATAAAATATTTGTGAGTTTTAAAGAAAGGTCCTTAAAAACACATTTCGCAAACAACTCCTCAACTCTTAAATAATTCAACCCTAGTCCCTTGATAAGCACATAATCACGAAAAGGTCCTCACATAAAAGTAAGTTCTTTTTCAACCCTCAATCTTTTATAAATTTATCAAACAAACCCCAAGACTTTTAAAACACAAGTTTAACCCAAAACTTCTAAACATATTGTGTTTTGGGCCCTAAAATTATTTTCATACAATTTTCAACCCTAAAACACATTCACAACTAGATCCCCAAATAGTTTATAAAACCTTTCAGCTCAAAAAATAATATACTCATAAAAAGTTTTAATTCCAAACTTAAAATCCTCATGATGCTCTCGGCCCTTTTCTTTAAATGTCAAGGTAAATATTTCTTCCAAAACTAATAGTACACAAGTGAGACAAATGCAAAAACCATGAGGAAAACTAGTTTTAAAGTTTATAATCACTTATGGGAAAGGAACACTTTTCAAAACTCAACTTTTTCTCCACATGAAACTATTACCATCAGCCCTTTTGAAATCAAAAGAGCAAAACCATCTTTAAAAGAGAAATAGCCACACAGTAAAGGAAAACTAGAAACAATAGAAGTTAGGAGCTGTTTTAGAAGGATTTAATACCGAAACAAAAGCCAATAGTATTAATTAGAAGCAACCTATGGTGATGGTGGCCAGCGGTGGCTGTGGTGCTCGCGTGTCCATGGCTGTTTGGAGTGGCCATGGTTGGAGCTTTTGTGTGTGGTGGTGGTGGCTCATGGCTGGTTGTCCGAGCAGAAATGGGTCTGCTGAAGAAAGAAAGAAAACGTGAAAGAGAAGAAGAAAATGGGTCTGGCGTTGGGAGAAAGAAAAGAAACGAGAGTGTAAGGTGATATGCTGGAGAAGATATTTTCATGAACAAGTGGGGGGCCGTGGGTCATGAGTCAGAAATTGAGAAAGAATAGAATAAGGAACTTAGTAAGAGAGAATTATAAAATATTTGTGGTAATCATCAGAATGTGAAACGTGGAGTAAGCATAGCCAAGGTAAAAGAATATTCCAAGTTTTGTGGGTGTGAGTTGATATGGGTAGTGTGAGACCCAAGTTTTTGAGTTGGAATAAACCGAATAAAATTTCTTTTCACGATTAATTTGATGTAACGTGAAGGGAAAACCTGAACAAGGGGTAAATGGATGGAATGAATTTGTGAAGGAGAAAGTTCAAGAAAAGCTAAAGATTGTATCAAAGTCGATAAGAGTTATAGCACGACTAATATTCGCATTTAAAACCTAGGACAAGAACTTTAGGAAACAAAACTATGTTCCAGCTTTGGAACACTATAGGAATATAATTTCCAACAAACTTCCAGCTTTGGAACACTATAGGAAACTTTTCCAAAAATCTTCTAGAGGAAAATAAGACTTTCTCTTATTCCTTTCCAAAACGAGCGTTTCGATACGAAACTCTAGGATGTACGAACGTCTGATTCCGATACTCGGAAGTTTGCCGAAACGGAATCCCTGATAGTTCAGAAACCCTAAAATCGACGGACGATGGAGACTTTTCTACTCGGGGCTTCAAATAAAGATTTCATCCGCGGACGCTCACTCTAATCGACGTTCCAAATCTTTCTTCAGAAGGAAGTTTCTGCATCCGAGGTCAATATCATAAAGTGCATAAAGTGCATTTTTAATGCCGGTAAGCATTAAAAACAAGCCTCGAAAACCAAAAATCATACTGATATTTCTTTGAAGAATTAGAAGATTCAGCGGGAAGAATATTGTGTCTAAAATACGTTGGAATCAGTAGGAAAAATCGGAATCGCGAAATTTTCATTTTTCCGCGTTTTCCATTTCCTATATATAGTATGAAAAATGAAAAAAAAAAACAAAAAAATTGCCATTTGGAGAGGGAGTGGCCGAGAGCTTGGAGGAGAGAAAGAGGAGAAGTGATTTTCGCCGTTTCTTGCCCGATTGCTTCACCGTTCGTTGCTAATCGAAGACATCGAGGTATAGTTACTATCTCTCACTTCTGATCGTCAGATCTGTCGACTTCTTCTATGTCTTTCTGTGCTCAAAGTTTTGAGCTTTTTGTAAAACTGTTCAAATAAGCTGATTTCAGTGTCTAAACTTATTCCCTGCATGCTTCTGAGCGTGTTCTGCGGATTAGATTTTGTCAGATGTCGACGAAATGCCGCCGGAATCAATTTTTGCATCAAATACCCATTTCTGGGCAAAGTTTCGTTCTTTACGCTTAAAACTGACGATTGAGCTTAGTGCTAGTAGGATTAGTCGTCATAAACGTCGTTGTTGACATTCCCATCCAATTTGTTTTTCGAAAATTCAGTTTTGAAATTCTGAGCTAAAAATATTGACCAAAATACCCCTGCGACAGTTTTTAACCCGATAATTTTTCTGAGAGTTTCCCTGGCCTGGATATCGCCTAAGAATACCTAGGAATTGATTTAGATCGAAGAAAAAGTTCGAAAACCCTATTTTCCATAGTGGCCGAAACCTATTTGCTTGGGTACCGTGTCCAAAAATAATTTTTGGGTCTCTATGACCTGAGCCATTGCGTAGCTCTTTCAATTGTCGAAATTTTGGCGCCGGTTTCGTGTCATTCCGAGTTCTGTAGCTCGAGTTATGCACGTTTTAGCGAATAAAGTGTTTTTGCACAAAACTTGAATCGAGTCAAAACTCATCCATTCGGGGAAAGCCCTTTCATTCGTGCCTAAGTGTTGTACTCTGAAGTTTCTTGAGCTTTGTCTAACTCTAGTTAGTATTGTTTCGATTATGTCGACTTAATTTGATTGATTTCTGCTTTGTTTGCTCTAAGGTTCGTTTGTGGAAACCTTGGGCTTGACTGAACAAGCTTGTGAGCGAGACCTGCACCGCGAGACTAGAACAACTCGAGGTTAGGGCAACTTACTTACTAGCTATTTCCTTGTAGGCGTCGATCAATTCGACTGGGTTATTGTGTTGATATTGAATATTGCTTGGATATTGTTTATCGCTTTATGGAAAAATGTTTTCTGAGAGGCTTCGGCCGTTTGCTGGTTAATCTAGGATGTGTTGGAATATGCTGTTTATGCTTATTGATTGTGCTGATTTAGTTATGCTATTCCACTTATATCTGTGATACTGATGAGTGAGGATAACGGGCAAGTCATGCCGAATTTTATGAGATTTTTGAGAGAGTTCGAAAGGACGAACGGAGTTCGGACCTTGTTATGTTTTAATGGATCGAGACCTTCTCAAGGAATTGTTTGGGATTATGGGATCCCTGAAACTTATAGGAAGTATTATAAGATTAAAAGAAACCTATTTTCTCAAGGAAAACTCATAAGACATTAATCAATCTCTAAAACCATTGAATAATGGTAACAACCTTAGATAAGAGCTTGGAGCTTGAATATTAGTTTGAAAGATGAGAAGGGTCGCCGAGTCCAAGTTTAGAAGAAACTTACAAGTTTCCGAGTATGTTGATACTCTTTTGCTCGATGAGCAGTTTATTGTTTGGCTATCTAAAGTTTAGCCGGAAATTATAAGTTTCCAAGTACTTCGGTACTCTTCGCTCGATGAGCAGTTTATTGTTTGGCTATCTAAAGTTTAGCCGGGAACTATGAGTTCCAAGTTCATTCTTTCTTCTTTTGATTAATTCATTTTGTCGCATAATCGACATTATCTTCGGCTTAACGGGCGCGAATCCTTATGTTCAACCCGACGGGTTGGACCGATTCGGCAATAATCGTTTGACACGCGTGAATCCTTATATTCAATCCGAGGGATTGGATCGATTCGGCGGTAGTCACTCGGGCACGCGTGAATCCTTATATTCAATCCGATGGATTGGATCGATTCAGCCATCGCCATATAAACTCGCGTGAGTCCGTGAGTTCAATCCGAGGGATTGGACCGATTCAGCGATAATATTTCGACACGCGCGGATCCTTATATTCAATCCGAGGGATTGGATCGATTCGGCGATAGTCATTAGACGCGCGCAACGTCCGTATGTTCGACTCTAATGAGAGAACCGACTTGGCGTTGTCATTTTTTGCGTGTGCGAGTCCTTGTGTTCGACCCAATGGGTTGGATCGACTTGACATGCCTATTTTTGGGATCAACGTTTGAATTGACATTGCATGCATACATGCGCCCAATATGGAATTGTTGAGATAATGCTTATTGTATTGTTGAGATATTATTCATTGAATTGTTATTAGAGCCTTGATAACATGCTAAGTATATACCTTAGGGTAGGCAATACAGAACATATAAATATATATATACAACATATATATATACATACCCCCTTATTCTTCACATGCTGTTTGTATTATCTACTATATTCCGTGAGTTGACCCTAGCGCCGTGGCTTTGTTTGTATGTTTGTGTTTGGGCGGTCGGCCTGCTGCCAGACGTTCAACAGATGATTCAAGAAGGTTCGTCGTTCGGGGAGGACCCGGAGCGAAATGACTACTACTGAGCCTTCGACGTGGACCCGGACTTCATGGAAGATCAGATGAGGGTCGAAGATAGTGGTGTAGGATATGGGTGGTTAGAGTTACTGATTTTGGTTGTCATGGTCATAGCTCTGATTCATCAGTTGTATTTTGGGGCAGGGTAGGTTCCCGACTATTAGCTTTTTGTGTGATTCTCTTCCATGAGGATCACAGGGAGTTTGTCGGGCGTAGGAAGTCTTTTGGAGGCCGTTTGGGGCTAATTTATTTTCTTGGAGGACTGTAGTTATAAAGCTTGTGACTCTGACTATGAGCCGCACTTATTTGCCCGCGGGCACTACTTTCAATTACTTAATATTACTTTCCGTCACTTGAGGACACTCGTGACGATGTTTTTAGTTGCAGCAAGGGCTGTGCTTATTTTGTATATCAATCGCTGTTAATTGCGATTGGGTTGAGACCTTATTTCGACAAGTCTTTTTATTTAAACAAAACAAAAAAAAAACCTGCTTTTCCGCTTTATTTTATTTTTGAGTTACTAAAGTGACGCCACCGAAATCGGGGTGTTACATTGTGGTATCAGAGCTTGTCGAGTCTTTCGGGAGTCTTTGGGGAATAGGTCTTCTGTGCTAGGTTGTGTGAATCTGCAAAGAGTAAAAAATTGATTGTCTGCCAAGCGATTTTTCGCTTAGAATTGATTGAAGTTAGTACTTAATCATATTGTATAGTTATGCTAGATGCTATCTTATGGTTAGTACTAACTGTTTGTTTAACTAAACAGAACATGGAGAACATGAACCAACTCGCTGGGGCAATGACTGCTATGGCCCAGGCAATGACAAATCAAACTGCGGAGAACGCTCAGTTGCGTGCTGACAAAGCTGAACGTGAGCGACATAAGCGTGAGAGGGAGGTAGCCCTGGACCAGAATAGGGGATTGAATGATTTTAGAAGGCAGGATCCACCCAAGTTCACAGGTGGGACTGACCCGGACAATGCGGATCTATGGATCCAAGAGATTGAGAAGATTTTCGAAGTACTACAGACTAGTGAAGGGGCCAAGGTGGGCCTGGCAACTTATCTGCTGCTGGGCGATGCTGAGTACTGGTGGAGGGGTACCAGAGGAATGATGGAAGCAAATAATGTGGAAGTGAACTGGGCTTCATTTCGTGCTGCTTTTCTGGAGAAGTATTTTCCAGATAGTGCTCGTGACGAGCGTGAGGCACAGTTTCTGACTCTTCGTCAGGGTAGCATGTCCATTCCGGAATATGCTGCTAAGCTGGAATCGTTGGCCAAACACTTTCGATTCTTCCGCAATGGGGTTGATGAACCCTACATGTGCAAACGCTTTGTGAATGGGCTGAGGCCTGACATTGAGGACTCAGTGAAACCGTTGGGAATCATGCGCTTCCAGTCCTTGGTTGAGAAAGCCACAGAAGTGGAGTTAATGAAGAACAAGAGGTTGAATCGTGCTGGAACTGGAGGACCAGTAAGGTCAGGTCCTCAGAACTATAAAGGAAGAGGTAAATTCCAACAGAAGAAGCCGTATCAACGCCCTTTGAGGGAAGGTTTTACCTCGGGGCAGTATAAGCCCATAAATGCTACCGGAGGAACAGGAAACAAGACTTCGGGCCAAGGAGTAACGTGTTACAGGTGCAAGAAGGTGGGGCACTACTCTAACAAGTGTCCAGACGGGGGACCTCTATGTTTCAATTGCAACCGTCCGGGGCATCAAGCCAAGGATTGCAATGTAACCAGGGTTGAGCCATCTGTGCCTACGGTGAGAGGAAGACATCCTGCTGCACGGGGAGGAGTCTATGTCTCGTGCGGCGAGGGAGCTGGTAGACTAGTCAGAGGAGAGCGCACGAACGATGGTAACCTTCTAACTATTCCTTCTCATTCTAGGATAACATGCTTTATTACTCTCGTAGAACGTGCAACACACCTAACTTGCCTTTACTGTCGAGCTTTGACTTTATAGTTATTACGCCTAATAATACTTTATTTGACCGTTGCTCGTGTTTAAACTATAGAAGTTACACGAGGTTTAGAATAACGCGTTAAGCCTAGAAAAGTAGTATGGCACCGATGCGTTTAACAAAGGAGCTAGAAGCTGAAGAATGAATCTCCGAGAGATTCCGTATGGATAGTATACGTATGGTGTCGAGAGTGTGTAGTTCCGTAGCGGCATCATTGAGGATTTAATATCAGGGTAATTGTGACTACTGGATGATAGGAACTCATTGACTGTTCCAGTGGGTTTTTCTAAATTTCACCTTCGATGTATTAGGCTTGATCAACTTAATATTGAGGGGGTGATATTCGGAATCAGAACTGGTAATGGACTTTGATAGAAGGATGTGTAAGATGAATTTGAATTGATCGAGGTTTAGTCGGATTTGGGAGGAAAGTTCGTGTTAAGCACTTGATTGTAAAAGATTAAGATTTAAATCTTTGGAAGTTGATGATTGTCGTATATAAATTAATTGGTTAGTTCGTGTGATTACTCCAAGTAGAGGTAGACTAAGTCAAGAGATTTAATGTTGGAAAAATATTAGGTATTTTCTCGGAAGTTATGAAGTCATAGGTTATGTGATTACTGAGTGGAATTGTTAGAGACTAAATAGGTTGGATTTAATCAGGTTATAGATGATAGCTTGATAGTAGCAAGATTGAGAAGAATTAACTTTGAACTAGATTGTTGTAGTCGAGTTCGAGGAATAAGTTTTGCTAAGTGCATGATTAATTTGTGGAGACATTATAGTCTTAAGAGATGAATTTTCACTTGAAAAGTGTTGAAGGGTCAAAGGACATTACCGATGCAAACTAGATAAAAGTTTAGATTTTAAGCCCATGAAGTTTAACTTGAATGTGTAAGACTTAGAGAATTGTCAGGAGTTTGCTGGAGTGACTAAGTGTTGAATCAATGATTAAGTTAGAAAAAGAAAGTTTTAGCATAAGTTGAATACTTGGGATTGTTGACATGGATTTCAGGAAAACATGCTAAGATTACTAAGTGAGATTTACTAAGTTGGATTGAAATCTTAGGGTTAAGATTGACCTTGAGAGTTGAGAATCACGTACGAGTAGGAGATCTTATGGTTGTAGGTGTGATAATAGGATTTGAATCTTAGAAGATTAGAGATCTGAAGATGAGTTGCGGGTTGAGACCATTGAGGTACAGTATAAGAGAGATCTTGAAGTAAAGGAATTCGGAGTTGTGTAGAGTGTTAAGGTTGGTTATAAGTTGGTGATCGATTGATGTTGATTATGGGATTGCGGACATAATGAACCATGTGATAAGATTTGAATGATGTTAGCATAGTAAGTTATGATTATGGATATCAGGATCAAGTTGTGAGTGTGAAAGCATGACGACACTTATCAGGTCGTTTGTGTAAGCGAAGGAGTTTTAGTTTTAAGAAATGGATATTCACTTAAGAAGTATTGAAGGATTAAAGGCCATTAGAGGACCAAACTTGGTGAAGGTTTAGGTTTTAAATCTATGGATTTCTGTCTAAGGTGTGTAGGACTCGAAGTTTGTCAGAACTTGATTGAGAGATTAAGAAATTGATTGACGAGATGGTGATTGAGATACAGAAAGGAAAGTGCTAGTATTAAGATGAATACTTGAAGTCGTTATATTTGGGCAAGTTTCATAGAGTCTAAGAGTGAATGGAACCTTGTTATGGATTATGATGAGGTATACTAGAGTTAACCAATGAATTCTACTAAGTTGAATGAGGATCCTAGGGCTAAGGTTGACCTAGTGAGCTGAGATTCATGTACGCATAAGGAATTTAGTGGTGTTAGCGGTTACGATAACAGTTAAATCTCGGGAGGTTGAAGGATCGGATGATAAAATGACTAGTTAAGTCCTTTGAGGTATAGTTATGATTTAATCTTCTAGGGGATGAGTTCTGATTTGTGCGAAGTGTTAAGGATTTCAATAAGTGTAAATTAGTTTGAGTAAGGAAAGTTTTGAAGAAAGAGATGTCAATAATGGGTTGTTAGATATTAAGATGAAGATTTGCTTATAAGTTGTTGATAAGTTGATGTTAAAGGGAATGAGTCTAGTGATGCACTAGGTATTAAGGCTCAAGTCGAGGTTTAATTTGAAGGGTGACTAAGTAGAAGATTGATTTCATGGTGCTATATGGGAGTTAGATGAAGAGACCAAGGAATAATATTCGGAGTTTTTGCTGAACCCTAAGTTTCGAGGACGAAACTTTCTTTTTGGAGGGTAGTAATGTGAGACCCAAGTTTTTGAGTTGGAATAAACCGAATAAAATTTCTTTTCACGATTAATTTGATGTAACGTGAAGGGAAAACCTGAACAAGGGGTAAATGGATGGAATGAATTTGTGAAGGAGAAAGTTCAAGAAAAGCTAAAGATTGTATCAAAGTCGATAAGAGTTATAGCACGACTAATATTCGCATTTAAAACCTAGGACAAGAACTTTAGGAAACAAAACTATGTTCCAGCTTTGGAACACTATAGGAATATAATTTCCAACAAACTTCCAGCTTTGGAACACTATAGGAAACTTTTCCAAAAATCTTCTAGAGGAAAATAAGACTTTCTCTTATTCCTTTCCAAAACGAGCGTTTCGATACGAAACTCTAGGATGTACGAACGTCTGATTCCGATACTCGGAAGTTTGCCGAAACGGAATCCCTGATAGTTCAGAAACCCTAAAATCGACGGACGATGGAGACTTTTCTACTCGGGGCTTCAAATAAAGATTTCATCCGCGGACGCTCACTCTAATCGACGTTCCAAATCTTTCTTCAGAAGGAAGTTTCTGCATCCGAGGTCAATATCATAAAGTGCATAAAGTGCATTTTTAATGCCGGTAAGCATTAAAAACAAGCCTCGAAAACCAAAAATCATACTGATATTTCTTTGAAGAATTAGAAGATTCAGCGGGAAGAATATTGTGTCTAAAATACGTTGGAATCAGTAGGAAAAATCGGAATCGCGAAATTTTCATTTTTCCGCGTTTTCCATTTCCTATATATAGTATGAAAAATGAAAAAAAAAACAAAAAAATTGCCATTTGGAGAGGGAGTGGCCGAGAGCTTGGAGGAGAGAAAGAGGAGAAGTGATTTTCGCCGTTTCTTGCCCGATTGCTTCACCGTTCGTTGCTAATCGAAGACATCGAGGTATAGTTACTATCTCTCACTTCTGATCGTCAGATCTGTCGACTTCTTCTATGTCTTTCTGTGCTCAAAGTTTTGAGCTTTTTGTAAAACTGTTCAAATAAGCTGATTTCAGTGTCTAAACTTATTCCCTGCATGCTTCTGAGCGTGTTCTGCGGATTAGATTTTGTCAGATGTCGACGAAATGCCGCCGGAATCAATTTTTGCATCAAATACCCATTTCTGGGCAAAGTTTCGTTCTTTACGCTTAAAACTGACGATTGAGCTTAGTGCTAGTAGGATTAGTCGTCATAAACGTCGTTGTTGACATTCCCATCCAATTTGTTTTTCGAAAATTCAGTTTTGAAATTCTGAGCTAAAAATATTGACCAAAATACCCCTGCGACAGTTTTTAACCCGATAATTTTTCTGAGAGTTTCCCTGGCCTGGATATCGCCTAAGAATACCTAGGAATTGATTTAGATCGAAGAAAAAGTTCGAAAACCCTATTTTCCATAGTGGCCGAAACCTATTTGCTTGGGTACCGTGTCCAAAAATAATTTTTGGGTCTCTATGACCTGAGCCATTGCGTAGCTCTTTCAATTGTCGAAATTTTGGCGCCGGTTTCGTGTCATTCCGAGTTCTGTAGCTCGAGTTATGCACGTTTTAGCGAATAAAGTGTTTTTGCACAAAACTTGAATCGAGTCAAAACTCATCCATTCGGGGAAAGCCCTTTCATTCGTGCCTAAGTGTTGTACTCTGAAGTTTCTTGAGCTTTGTCTAACTCTAGTTAGTATTGTTTCGATTATGTCGACTTAATTTGATTGATTTCTGCTTTGTTTGCTCTAAGGTTCGTTTGTGGAAACCTTGGGCTTGACTGAACAAGCTTGTGAGCGAGACCTGCACCGCGAGACTAGAACAACTCGAGGTTAGGGCAACTTACTTACTAGCTATTTCCTTGTAGGCGTCGATCAATTCGACTGGGTTATTGTGTTGATATTGAATATTGCTTGGATATTGTTTATCGCTTTATGGAAAAATGTTTTCTGAGAGGCTTCGGCCGTTTGCTGGTTAATCTAGGATGTGTTGGAATATGCTGTTTATGCTTATTGATTGTGCTGATTTAGTTATGCTATTCCACTTATATCTGTGATACTGATGAGTGAGGATAACGGGCAAGTCATGCCGAATTTTATGAGATTTTTGAGAGAGTTCGAAAGGACGAACGGAGTTCGGACCTTGTTATGTTTTAATGGATCGAGACCTTCTCAAGGAATTGTTTGGGATTATGGGATCCCTGAAACTTATAGGAAGTATTATAAGATTAAAAGAAACCTATTTTCTCAAGGAAAACTCATAAGACATTAATCAATCTCTAAAACCATTGAATAATGGTAACAACCTTAGATAAGAGCTTGGAGCTTGAATATTAGTTTGAAAGATGAGAAGGGTCGCCGAGTCCAAGTTTAGAAGAAACTTACAAGTTTCCGAGTATGTTGATACTCTTTTGCTCGATGAGCAGTTTATTGTTTGGCTATCTAAAGTTTAGCCGGAAATTATAAGTTTCCAAGTACTTCGGTACTCTTCGCTCGATGAGCAGTTTATTGTTTGGCTATCTAAAGTTTAGCCGGGAACTATGAGTTCCAAGTTCATTCTTTCTTCTTTTGATTAATTCATTTTGTCGCATAATCGACATTATCTTCGGCTTAACGGGCGCGAATCCTTATGTTCAACCCGACGGGTTGGACCGATTCGGCAATAATCGTTTGACACGCGTGAATCCTTATATTCAATCCGAGGGATTGGATCGATTCGGCGGTAGTCACTCGGGCACGCGTGAATCCTTATATTCAATCCGATGGATTGGATCGATTCAGCCATCGCCATATAAACTCGCGTGAGTCCGTGAGTTCAATCCGAGGGATTGGACCGATTCAGCGATAATATTTCGACACGCGCGGATCCTTATATTCAATCCGAGGGATTGGATCGATTCGGCGATAGTCATTAGACGCGCGCAACGTCCGTATGTTCGACTCTAATGAGAGAACCGACTTGGCGTTGTCATTTTTTGCGTGTGCGAGTCCTTGTGTTCGACCCAATGGGTTGGATCGACTTGACATGCCTATTTTTGGGATCAACGTTTGAATTGACATTGCATGCATACATGCGCCCAATATGGAATTGTTGAGATAATGCTTATTGTATTGTTGAGATATTATTCATTGAATTGTTATTAGAGCCTTGATAACATGCTAAGTATATACCTTAGGGTAGGCAATACAGAACATATAAATATATATATACAACATATATATATACATACCCCCTTATTCTTCACATGCTGTTTGTATTATCTACTATATTCCGTGAGTTGACCCTAGCGCCGTGGCTTTGTTTGTATGTTTGTGTTTGGGCGGTCGGCCTGCTGCCAGACGTTCAACAGATGATTCAAGAAGGTTCGTCGTTCGGGGAGGACCCGGAGCGAAATGACTACTACTGAGCCTTCGACGTGGACCCGGACTTCATGGAAGATCAGATGAGGGTCGAAGATAGTGGTGTAGGATATGGGTGGTTAGAGTTACTGATTTTGGTTGTCATGGTCATAGCTCTGATTCATCAGTTGTATTTTGGGGCAGGGTAGGTTCCCGACTATTAGCTTTTTGTGTGATTCTCTTCCATGAGGATCACAGGGAGTTTGTCGGGCGTAGGAAGTCTTTTGGAGGCCGTTTGGGGCTAATTTATTTTCTTGGAGGACTGTAGTTATAAAGCTTGTGACTCTGACTATGAGCCGCACTTATTTGCCCGCGGGCACTACTTTCAATTACTTAATATTACTTTCCGTCACTTGAGGACACTCGTGACGATGTTTTTAGTTGCAGCAAGGGCTGTGCTTATTTTGTATATCAATCGCTGTTAATTGCGATTGGGTTGAGACCTTATTTCGACAAGTCTTTTTATTTAAACAAAACAAAAAAAAAACCTGCTTTTCCGCTTTATTTTATTTTTGAGTTACTAAAGTGACGCCACCGAAATCGGGGTGTTACAGGTAGTGTAGGATTTAACTCATAGAGCTAAAGAGAAAAATATAAGCATGATATATTACTATATTAAAAATTATGAAGGACTCTATGAAATGATAAAATATAAATTTGGATCACTTTGGGCAAAATAAAACGATCCATCGACAAGAAAATGAGTAAAAACTGAGCTAAAGAATAACTGTTAGACAATTAGAACAAATATGACGTTGTCATATTATGCAATTAATCTAAGTATCGATCCAAGAAAGGACGATACTTGCATCGGGTTCATTTAAGTGAGAAAATGGCTTGAACGCAGTATGCTTCAAAATATATCGCAAAACTACTTTTTGCAATTGATGTCGGATGAGAAAACTTCTTTTTGAAGAAAGATTGGAAACGTCGAAACAAATCTGGCAACGCGGACGGAAACTTCGTTAGAAGTCCCGAATAGAAAAAGTCTTCATTCAGCGCTTGAATCTAGGGTTTCGAAGCAAAGAAATTAGCGTCGTCGGACTTCCGAAAAGTGAATACTATCGTGCGTACAGTCCAGGGTTCCGAAATGAAACGCTGGTCGAAGGAAAAATAAAGAGAATCTTTAAATTTTCCAAAGATTTGAAATCTCACTTGAAACGTTGCTCTAGAAGTGAAATAACCTATTCTGGACACGCTCGCCATAAGGCAGGTGTGCAGACGAATCGCACTAACTCCGAAAGCAACTACGCAACATTCCTCAAGCAATTCCTGAACTTTCTTCTTCATTAATCTTTCTCAAATATCAAACTCCTGTCACGCTTACACTGATTTTACGCGTGAGTCGGAAATTAACTTGTTCTGCAAATCCAGGTCTTACAGATATTTAGACATAGAGAAAGTTCCCTTTTTGAGAGAGGTGTCAGCAACTTTAACACCAAATCTCTAATAAAATGTTGTCTAATGTCAATATGCTTGGTCCTGCTATGCTGTATGGGATTCTTAGAAATATTAATTGCACTGAGATTGTCGCAGTACAATGTCATGACATCCTGTTCAACATATTATTAAGGTCTAATGATGTCCTTAATAAAATAATTTCCCTTTCTAAAGGCATAGTATCACATATAACACAATTAATTCACAGAGTATTATTCAATATTATATTTAAAATAATATGCCCTAAACCGGGTCTTACACTCTCCCAGGGCCCCGCCGGAACAATTGGCCACGATCAGCTTCCCATGGCCCTTCGCCAAGTGGGGAGTTGACCTCGTCGGGCCTTTCCCCACCGCCAGGTCACAAATGAAGTTCATCCTCGTAGCGATGGACTATTTCACCAAATGGGTGGAGGCCGAGCCCCTCGCAAGCATTACTGCAGCCAAGATCGTAAGTTTTTACTGGAAAAGAATCGTATGTCGGTTCAGGGTACCAAGGGCGATCGTTTCAGATAATGGGACGCAGTATGCAAGTAATCAGACAAGAGAATTCTGCGAAGAGATGGGTATTCAGAGAAGGTTCTCTTCAGTGGAACATCCTCAGACTAACGGGCAAGCATAGTCGACAAATAAGGTAATCCTGCGGGGTTTGAAGCGCCGGCTCTCGGAGGCGAAGGGAGCCTGGTTGGACGAACTCCCGGTTGTAATTTGGTCCTACAACACAATGCAACACTCAACCACTGGGGAGACTCCATTTAGGATGGCCTATGGGGCGGACGCTATGTTGCCCGTAGAAATAGACAACAGTTCTTAGCGAACAACGCCGCGGTTCGAGGGCGAGAATTCTTCCAACATGGCGGTGGAGTTAGATTTGTTATCGGAAACACACGATGAGACTCGCATCAGAGAGGCTGCGATGAAGCAGTGAGCTGCGGCGAAGTATGACATGAAAGTACGTCCGAGGGCGATGCAGAAGGGGGATCTGGTGCTTAAGAAACGAACCGGGGACACTGGGAACAAGTTGAGTCCAATCTTGGAAGGCCCCTACAGAATTTTGAAGGCCTTAAGAAAGGGGGCTTATCACCTGGAGAGCTTAGACGGCAGGCGAGTGCCGCGTTCCTGGAACGCGACGAGCCTGAAATACTATTACAGCTAAAGGATTGACAGGGAGCTGGCTTCGGCGCGAGGATGATCAGTTGGGCGCGTCTCGCGAAGATTGTAGGATTAAAAACGAAGAAGCATATTCTTGTTCTCCATTTCGGGAGTTTGTTGGCCAAAGCGCCTAAATAGTAAAAACAAAGACACGTTCTTGTTCTCCATCTCGAGAGTTTGTTGATTATCACGTTTGATTGAAAATACAAAAATTGTATCCAGCAATTTCAATCACACTGAATTGCGGCGAGAGCTAGGTGGGAAAAATTCCCTGAAGGTGGCGATCCTAACACGACCTTGATGTTTGGGGATCGCTCCGGAAAAGCTGACGCAGCTCGCCGTCACTCGTTGGCGATGTGTGCGGATAAGCTTCTGATCCTAAAAATGTAACACCCCGATTTCGGTGGCGTCACTTTAGTAACCAAAATAAACTTAATGCGGAAAAACGTGAATATTTTTTTTTCGATAATAACTAAGACAAGACTGAATTAAATAAAACCCAAATGCGAAAAGCAATAAAACTAATATGCAATATATATAACAGCCCCCGCTGTAAGTAACAACCTCGTCACGAGTAAACCTCCAGTGACGGTAATAGAAGAGTAGCGCCCGTAGGCAATATGTACAAACCGAATATAAAGGTAAGTGTCCGCAACACTATCCCTCAAAACTGAGAATAAGCTGACCCAATGGCCTGAAAATAAGACCTCCTAAGTCCAACCAACTCTCTGTGATTCCCGTAAGGAAACCACACAAAAAGCTATAGGCGGAACTACCCTGTCCCCTAAGTAACAAATAACGCTCAGAGCTACGACTCTACTCCTACACTAATCCTAACTCGAGGAGCTCACACCAGCACTAAACCTACGTGCTAGCATGATCGTCGTCTGAATCAGAATCCAGAACGACCAAGTCTACCAACCCTATCCGTCCTCTCCTCGCAACCGCAGTACGCTCCGATGCTGGACTCACGGGCTTAGGGCCCGAACCCTGATCATCAATGACCGCAACGCTGGGTGCACTAGACTCTGCCGAAGGCACTCCCACTGGAATCTCCTCTGAGGGATCCTCGTCCTCTGAAGATGACGGTGGCGGGGGTGCTCCTCCGAATCCTGGTCCACAGTGAACGCCCGGTGGCAAGTTGAAGCTGATCGAGCATCTCCTCAACACTCCTGACCTCAGGAGTCCTCCACTATCTACGTGGTCCTCCATGATACGCCCCGAATACGTCGCTCGATGGCTCGCGGGGTCAACCACCCACGACCCGGGGTCGTCCTGATCGATCATCTCATATCTGATCCCCCCCGAAGGGTGGACCATTGTGAACCAATCCGCAATGGACATCTGACAAAAGGCGTTGTCCGCCAAAACACACACAGAAGACGCGAGGGTCAACTCCAAAGAACTATGTAGATATTAAACCCAATAGGTACAGATAATAAATAGCCGCTTAGGCTTATAACTAGGGATAACATCCTAGGGTTGCATATTCTACAAAACATAACAACAATAATAACATTTAACATGTTCCAAGTAAGATTATCAAATAGCAATCACACTCTTCAACTAAGTCAGTATGCATGTTGCATGTAATGATATGCAGGTTAACCCAGTCAACCAATATGCAATCCGGAACGGATGGACATCAACGGATCAGCCCTAGCACCAGCCACGGTGGGACCATTTCGGCCCGCGTGCCTCTTACTCCAACGACAGCGGTAGTCAGATCAGCCGTAACCCGTAGGTCTGCCATTTCGGTCTGCTACAAGAGACGTCTACAAACGCTCTTACACGGCATTCCGGGTCTTATGACCATTTTGGAAACCGACGACATTTGGAATTCTCCGAGGTCCGGTATCACGCCGTGTATAAACCTCCTATGTATGCATGAATGCAATGTGATTAACCAAACAACGTCTCCGACCTCACTCGACACGTCGCCACGTGTTCTAGGTAAATTAATGTCTCTAAAAGCTTACCCTAAGGTAAAAGTCGATTCTGCGACAAAAGACAACACTTCACAACAACACATAACTCATGATGATCTCCAAATCATCCGACTCATCTCAAACCGATGGTCATAACGGCTCAATGAGCACATAGTATCACACTCTCGGAAACTAACGGTTTCCCGGACTTATCCCCAGGATAGCCCAACAACATAGCTGCTCCAACAGCACAACAACAAACGCTGCTCCAACAGCACAACAACAACAGCTGCTCCAACAACCCAAGAACATCAACATACTCAACACTTGGATCCGACGACACTTCTCGTTTTTCCAAAACTAAGATTTGACTTCCAATGCCTTCCTTCGAGGTTGTTATCATTACTTAAAGATTTAGAGGTTATTTAAGGTCTTATGAGTTTTCTTTATAAAATAGATTCCATTTTGTCTTATCGCAAGTCTTATACATTTTCAGGATCTCCCAATCCCAAATCACTTCCAGAGAATGTCTCAATCCACTATACAAAACAAGGCCAGAACCTCGTTCGTCCTATCAAACTTTCTCAAAACTCTCAAAATAAAATCGGCATGACCTGCCCGCTATTCTCACCATTCAGAATCTCAGATCTTATTGCATAAGTATAAATAACTCAGCACAACCAATCAACATGTCAGATATCAACATATTAAGCAATAACCACATAGCACTTAGCATATAAGGCATGCACCACACATCCTAAATTACCTAATTAGCACTTAGCATGTAATTCACTCATCAAAAACATTCAGTAGATGCATCATCTACATTGTCAGCCGAAGCCTCAGAAAACATTTTCCAATCACACACAATCCAGTGCATAAACAGTAAACAATGTCGAAAGCATCGACCCTAAGTATTAACTAGAGATTCAGTGAGAATCCCTCACCTGTAGGTTCTCCAGAATGATCGTCAAACGCTTCCTCACACTCAAAGTGTTTTTCCTCCGGGAAATCCTCAAAAGCACCTTTACAATAAAACCACAGAATACTATCAGAATCTATCGGAAACTAAGCTATCGATGCTCACTAAGGTTATCCGAAGTAGTACATACTCCGAGGTATGATAAACTAGCGCGAAAGGACAAGTTTTCGGAAAAGGAAATTTCCTCCTCCCCCCTTAATAGGTTCGGCCACTTTAGGAAATTAGGGGACTCGATTTTTCTTCGATCAAACTTGGTTCCTATGCTATCATTAGCCGTAACTAAGGGTATTCTGAACTCGGAAAAATTATCGGATCAAAAACTGTCGCAGGGGTATTTTGGTCGTGATTTTTAACTTAGGATTTTCAAAACTGAAATCCCAAAAACCAAATTTGACAGGGACGTCACCAACGACGTTTATGACAACTAATCCTACTAGCACTAAGCTAAGGCGATAGTTTTTAGCCTAAAGGTTGAAGCTTTACTCCAAAAACTCCAAAAATGGGTATTTAAGGCTAAAATTGATTCCGGCGGAATTCCGGCGACATAACGGAAAATCTAACCCGACAGAAGTGATCTTGGGCACATAAGGAAGAGGTTTAGAATCAGAAATGAAATATTCAGGATAGTTTTGCAAAAACCTCAAAACTATCAGCTCAGAAAAGTCTACAGAAAAGCTTTGGAAAAAGCGATCGGAGGTAAGGATTAGCGACTATACCTCGAAGCCTTGAAGCAGCAACTGATTGATCGACGATCAAGCAAGCGATGAAGAAAATCTTCTCCTCCTTCTTCTTCTTTGTGGCCGCGGGTTTGGGTGGGGAAATGGGTAGTTTTTTTGATTTTTTCTTCCTTTCTTTGCTATATATAGAGGTTGGCAAAACGCGGGAAAATGAAAGTTTCGCGAATCTGATTTTTCCGGCGTCATTCTCCATGAATTCTAAGATATGTTTTGGCGAAAGAATTCCAAAACTAAAATGAGGTCTCCTTGTATTTTTGGCAACTAATGCATAGTCGGTGTAAAACTATTTTACCCGATAAGTTGCTTTTTGCATCGAATGTCGGAATAGAAAACTTCCTTCTGAAGAAAGATTGAAATCATCAAGAGAAATGGGTGAACGTGTGTGGAATATTCATTTGAAGCTCTGAATAGAAAAAGTCTTCATTGTCGAGAAATTCTAGGGTTTGAAATACCAGGGTTTCGGTTTCGGCAAACTTCCGATGATTGGAATCGGACGTTCGTAGATCCTAGAGTTTCGCCTCGAAACGATTTTGATATATGGAAAAAGAAAAGTTCTAACATTTCTCTGAAGATTTTTGGAATTAACTTCCATCGTGCCTAAAAGTGAAAACTAGCTACATACTAGGGTTTCTGACCTAGGTTTAAGCGTATAACGATCGTGCTATAACTTTTATCGACTTCGATACAATCCTTTGACTTTTCCTGAACTTCTCCTTCATAAAATTATTCCATTTAGTAAACTCTAGTTCAGGTTTCCTTTCACGATACATCAACCCTAATCGTGAATAGGATCCTATTTACTTGGCATAAGTTTAAAAAAAAACTTGGGCCTTACAAAAAACCTCCCCGAAATATGGGCGAGCGAACCTAAGTAGGCATAAGTCTGGGTAAACCTATATGGCCATGGGGTCCCTAGCAGCAATAATTCCTCGACTGGACAAAACTGGCGAGGCCGCACCTGCTCTTACGGGAATTATGGTGTGGACAAAGCCTCGGTTCCAAAACTGAGCAAAAGTCCTAGTTCAACAAGGCACACCATCAATGTCGTCAGACGTAATTCAGGAACAAGGGAACTATGGGGGGTGCGAGAGAGAAAAACTCTAAAAAACGCTAAAACAAGCATAAAACATAAAGAAGTAAAGCTGAAACGATTAACTTGAAAGTAAAATACAAACAAAAAGTTTAAACGAAGTAAAGAGGTACTAAGCATTACAATAACTCGAAATAAGTTAACATTATATATTTTTCTCTTATTCCACAGCGTCTCCAAGGTCACTGCAAGCAACTTCCGACGGATCTTCTAGACCCTCCAGTCCGGTGGGGGTAACCTTCTTAAAAATCCCCAGGAGGTCAAGGTTAATTGTGAGACCCGAAAGTAAATATAATGTTTATTTATTTAATTTGCATATCGTAAGACAACGCGTTTTATTTATTAATTATTTTTATTAAATATTACTCGCGCCGTGATGGCGGGAAATACCTTAAGGAATATTTTCCTTATAGCTATTTAATGGTGTGTTTATATTTTAGTATTTTTATATTATTTTCCTTACTCGAATCTAATTGCGATCCGTGAAAATTAATCGAGTATTAATTAATTACAATATTTTTATTTTATAGAGTTTTATTTAAATACAAGAATAAAATTATAATTATTTTTATGTGTGTCATTTCTTTTTAATCTTAAGAATTTCTATTGTCTAATTATCCCTTTCTTTTAATAGAGATGACCTGTTCTAACAGGTTACCTTCTTATAATTACCTATGTTAGCCTATCACCAAAGAATATTCTTTATTCTTTTCCCTCAACCACTCAATTAATTCATTCACATCTTCCCACACCATCCACTCTCTTCCCAATCACTCATTCAAAATTCAAATTTTCACAAACTTTTATCTCTCCTTCACGTGGTCCCCACTTCCCTAATAAGCATTGATTTTTCTCTCTTCCTCCACTCACTCTCTCAACCGTCCCCACTCTTTCTCCCTCTTTAGTCATTAAATTATTTTTTTCTTTCTCCCCACTTTTCCTTGCACGTGAGCCACCCCCATCAGATCAAATCATTTTTCCTTTCACCTCATGCATGTACCATACATGATGTATGGATACACCATTGGTCCCACATACTCACACAAAGGATGCACATGCCACTCATTAAAAATCTGAACCATATCCTCTCTCTCACTCACTCGACCTTTTCTCTCTGTCTCCCACAAAAGAAAAATATATTTTTCTTCTTCCTCATTCTATTTCTTCTGCAACTTCTCTTCTTCCTCATTCTATTTCTTCTGCAACTTCTCTTCTTCCTCCTCACCATTTTCTTCTTCCCAACATGTCTGGAACAACACCACCACCACGAGCCAAAACAGCGAGCACCACCACCTCTATGCCTCCTTCACGCAGCAACCACCACTGTCCATGTTCTGTTTTTCCTCTCCATGAGAGCCACCACCAAAACCCTAGCCGCCACCTTTTTCCTCCGATCTCCGGCGAACCATTAAGTTTTTGGAGAAACCAACACCACCACTGAACTCCTCTCATCAACCGCAACAAAACCCCTTCATCGATTCGATGATCGGCCACCGCGACACCGGCGACCGCCGCCGCCGCCGTCTTCTCCGGCGAGCTTTGTTCTGAGAACGGAGGTCAATTTCTTGAAACTCTCAACCTCCTTTTCCTGAATCCAAGGCCCAATCATCAGTAAGAGGTGATTCTCCTTATCAGTTTCAAATTTCCCTTTTCAAAACCCTAATTCTTTTCTCTGTATCATCTCCTAATCTCCATATTCCTTGTTCTCTGCCACCGTGCTCAGGGCTTGCTGGTCATCAGAGGAAGATAAGGCCATGACCAGAGGAAGATAAGGCCATGACATGAAGTATTAATTATGTATACCTTTCTATGTTAACAAAGATATAAGTTTTTGGTTTTAAAGTGATTTACTAATTCAAAAGCTTTTGAAGCGTTGTTTATTGTGTCTTGTTGTCATTATGACGACTTGTCTTGATTTCTGAAATTGATCCTAATGGGTTATAACCATTATGGGGATTAGGTTTAACATGCGTTCGCTTCGAGTCAATTGCCTGAAGTCGTAGCTTTAGACCTTCAGTTAGTAGGTTAACTCAAATGGTAATTACGTCATGTGTACTCATGTAGGGTACGAATAACGGGAGCGCTTGACGACGAAGCTAAAAGAATAAAAGGAAGCACAACCGACACGGGAAAGCAAAGATGTGTTGGGATTGAAATTGCAGCTAGTATGAGAATTGGCTAAAGTGAGGGCTACTCACTGAATCTCTAGTTAATGCTTAGGGTCGATGCTTTCGACATTGATTTACTGTTTATGCACTTGGTTGTGTTTGATTGGAAAAATGTTTTCTGAGGCTTCGGCTGACAATGTAGATGATTCATCTACTGAATGTTTTTGAGAGTGAATTACATGCTAAGTGCTAAGTGGGTAATTTAGGATGTGTGATGCATGCCTTATATGCTAAGTGCTACGTGGTTATTGCATAAAAGGTTGATATATGACATGTTGGTTGATTGGGCTGAGTTAATTATGCTTTTGCAAGGATATCTGTGTTTCTGAAAAGTGAGAATAGCGGGCAGGTCATGCCGATTTTATTTTGAGAGTTTTGAGAAAGTTTGATAGGACGAATGAGATTCGGGCCTTGTTATGGTGTTTCATGGATCGAGACATTCTCTGGTGTCATTTGGGATTAGGAGATCCCGAGAACTTATAAGATTTGCGATAAGATTAAAAGGATATTATTTTGTAAAGAAAACTCATAAGACATTAAACAACCTCTAAATCTTCAAATAATGATATTAAAATCGAAAGGAAGCTGAGGATGCAAA
Source organism: Lotus japonicus (assembly GCF_012489685.1). Lineage (NCBI taxonomy): Eukaryota > Viridiplantae > Streptophyta > Magnoliopsida > Fabales > Fabaceae > Lotus > Lotus japonicus. Next base: position 25,776,024 of record NC_080046.1, read on the forward strand.
TCTTAGTTTTGGAAAACGAGAAGTGTCGTCGGATCCAAGTGTTGAGAAAGTTGAGAAGTGTTGAGTATGTTGATACTCTTGTGCTGTTGGAGCAGCTGTGTTGTTGGGCTATCCTGGGGATAAGTCCGGGAAATTGATAGTTTCCGAGTATGTTGATACTCTTGCTCGTTGAGCAGTTTTGACCATCGGATTGAGATGAGTCGGATGATTAGGAGATCATCATGAGTTATGTGTTGTTGTGAAGAAGTGTCTTTTGTCGCAGAATCGACTGTTACCTTAGGGTAAGCTTTTAGAGACTTTAATTTAGCTAGAACACGTGGCGACGTGTCGAGTGAGATTCGGAGACGTTGTTTGACTAATCATCCTGCATTCATGCAACATTAATGAGGTACTAACACAGGACGTACTCTGGACCTCGTCGGTTTCCAAAATGGTCATAAGACCCGGAATGCCGTGTAAGAGCGTTTGTAGACGTCTCTTGTAGCAAACCGAAATGGCAGACCTTCGGGTTTACTGCTGATCTGACTACCATGGATGTTGGAGTAAGAGGCACGCGGGCAGAAATGGTCCCACCGTGGCTGGTGTTAGGGCTGATCCGTTTGATGTCCATCCCTTTCCGGAATGCATGTGGTTAACTGGGTTAACCGTCATTTGCATATCATGCAACATGCATACTAATTTAGTTGCTGAGTGTGTTTGTTACTTGTTAATCCTATTTGGAACATGTTAATTGTTATTTTTTCGTTATATTCATTGTGGAATGTACAACCCTAGGATGCTATCTCTAGTTATAAGCCTAAGTGGCTAATCTCTTATCTGTATCTATTGGTGGTATTATTTAATAATTCTTTGGAGTTGACCCTCGCGTCTTCTGTGTGTGTTTTGGAGGACAACGCCCATTGTCAGATGCCCATGGCGGACTGGTTCACGATGGTTCACCCTTCGGGGGGGACTAGGTTTGAGATGCTGGAACAGGAGCGCATCGCGGTAGCGAGAGGAGGACGGATGGTATACATAGACTTGGTCGTTCTGGATTCAGATTCGGACGGCGATCACGCTAGCATGTAGGATTGAGTGCTGGTGTGAGCTCCTCGAGATAGGATTAGTGTAGGAGTAGAGTCTTAGCTCTGACCGTCATTGTTACTTTTGGGGACAGGGTAGTTTCCCGCCGATAGCTTTTTGTGTGGTTTCTCTACGGGAATCACAGAGAGTTGGTTGGACTAGGGGGTCTTGTTTTAGGCCGTTTGGGCTAACTTATTCTCAATTTTGAAGGTCGTGTTGCGGACACTTAACCTTTTTCTTTTGGATTGTACATTTTGCCTACGGGCGTTACTTTTCTTACTTCCCGTCACTGGAGGTTTACTCGTGACGTGGTTAGCTATTTACAGCGGGGGCTGTGATTTATATTGTATATTAGTTCTGTTGTCTTCGCATTTGCGTTCTATTTATTTCGGTCTTGTTTATATTATCAACAAAAAAAAATATTCACATTTTTCCGCATTAAGTTTACTTTTGGTTACTAAAGTGACGCCACCGAAATCGGGGTGTTACATTAATAGTAGGATGGAGGTGCTTGACTTGAGCCTTGGCAATTAAGAAGCCGCGGATACGCTCATTAGCCTCCGCGTGAGCAGCCTCTCTCCTCATCTGCTCCTCCAAGGCGATGGCCTGGGCATTCTTCTCAGCCAAGAGTTTGCACTTCGATTCCAAATCCGACCGGGCCTCAGCAAGTATCTTACCCTTGTCTGCCAGTCCTTCGCGCAAATCAACAATCTCCTTGTCCTTAGCAGCAAGGGTTTCCTCCTGAGAAGCAATGATGGCCTCCTTGGCGCCAAGGTCCTTACGGAGTTCCTCAACCTAGGCTTCAAGCTTCCTCTCTTTCTCGTCCGCCGCTACCTGTGGAAGCTTCGCGAGTTTCTTCTGCATCTTCTTTGTCTTATCCACCTCAGATGCCAACTGGTTGGACAACTTGGAGCAGGTCTCGTTGGCCCGAAGGTTGATAGAATGCAGTTTTTCCTCCTCTTGATGAAGCCCTGCAATTCCGGTGAGGGGCCGAGCCTGCCAAGCCACTTGGGCGAACAGACAACCGGCGCGGAGATGATTTGACACAGCTTCTTGGGCAACATCCTGCGGGTTTTGGAACTTCCCTCAATTTTTCAAGATAAGGGTGAGAAAGCAAGAAGGAAAAACGGTCGGCGGAAAAGCTGTTGGAAGGGTCCTTTGGGCGGTCCGAGGAAAAAATTTCTTCCCCGCCACCAACCCTAGGAGAGCTAGGGCGCCTTAACGTTCCCGGAGAGGAAGGCCTCCAGCAGATCGGCAGTAGAGAACTTCATATTTCCTGAAAAGCAAAAAGGGAGAGTCATCAGAAACGAAGAGATTAGGAGGAAGGTGTGAAGAAGACGGTAAAAGGGGAAACCTAATCGAGGGACCAACTTGGAGCCCGGAGGAGCGCCAAGTAGTTCAGCGCAACTGAAAAGAGGAAGCTGGGATAAGACCCCAATGGCGAAACTTTCTCTAGAGGAGGAAGACGTTTTGGGAGAATCGGATATGGGTTTGGGACACTGTGTCCAATAAAATGGAAAAAGGGCTCTCCCTTCCTTCTGTGTGAAAAACGACTAGAAGGGGGGGGTTGAATAGCGTTTTCAATATAAAAACTTTCCCCTTAAGATTTAAAGTAAATCTTTTCGGTTTCTCTACGATAGATGGTGCAGCGGATAAAGATAGAGAGAAGAGAGAAGCACACAAGTATTTTATCCTGGTTCACTTGATAAATCCCTCAAGCTAATCCAGTCCACCCGTTAAGGTGATTTCTTCCTTCTTAGAATGAAGGCAATCCACTAATCAGATAATTGTTACAACTGCACTTGAAACCTACAAGTGACTAACAATACACTGACTTAGCTCACACTAAGATTCACTCTCTTAGTCTTCTCTAGGATCCGATCAACCTTGATCTCCTAAAGGAATCACCACTAAGATTCACTCTCTTAGTCTTCTTAAGGATACTGACCTACCCGGTCCCTTAAGGAAAATCAAACAACTGTTTGAGGTTGGTGTTTACAAAGGTTTTGCTTCTAAATAAGCTGAGTGTAAACTAAATAAGAACAGATGAAGAAAGTAGAGGCTTGAATCTTTTCTTGTATTGCAGCTCTGGTTTTTTTTTCTCTTAGCTTTCTTCTTTTCTTCAGCCTTTATAGTCCAAGGTGCAAAGGATATTTCTGTTGAGAGAATATGACCGTTGGAGGGCATTTCTGGAACTTCCAGAACCTGCTGTGGCTGAACCTTGGTAGGTAGGCTTGTCAGAATAGTACACTGCTCTTGTACTTCTTGATAGAGACATTTGCCTTTAACCAATGACTTCTGATCAGAGTTATGCTTCGTGTTGGAACTTGTGAAGCTTGGTGATCAGAGTCAGAGGGATGCTTGGATCCTCTGACCTTCGTAACTTCTGCTTCTGGACCTTCAGAGCCTCTGGTCCCTCAGAGCTTCTGGTCTTCAGATCCTCTGATCCTCAGATCTTCTGATCCTCTGATCCTCAGATCCTCTGATCTTCAGATCCTCTGATCCTCAGAACTTCTGACGAATATATCTTCTGGTGTCAGAATCAGAACCTGTTTGTCAAAACACTCAAGACAAACATTAGAGTATCATAGTTGTTCATCCACAAATAAATACTTGTTATCATCAAAACATAGAGTTGTACCACATGACCAAATCTTGATCTTACAATCTCCCCCTTTTTGATGATGACAAAACCATGTATTTTGATGAACAACTCTAAACAAATAAACTGAATACACTCAGAGTATAAGGTATCAGAGTTAAAACTTATCCTGATGTGTATAGTTTTTCTTGCTCCTTCTGAATCCAAGACTCGTGCTTGATTCTGAGCTAAGCTCCCCCTGAATCTAATACTTAATATCAACGTTAGTAATATCTAGATTCTGAGCTAAATAATATAGGAGTTGTCAAGATACTATCAGTTCTCCCCCTTTTTGTCATAAGCAAAAAGAATGAAGGTGGGAAAAAAAATAGTAAGAGCATAAGACGAAATACTCCCCCTCAGAAGGAATACCAAGGGATACTTGGCTTCTGATTAGCATATCTTCTGATGAGAGCAGAAGTGTGGTTCTGGTGACATCTCCGTTCTGGACAAAATTTCATCTTCAGATACTTCAGAATGAGAAGCTAGGAACCTACTCTTCTTCTGATGACGCAAGTCAGAAGTTGTAGTAGCATCTTCTGATGTTGTTGCTTCTGGTTCGACAAGTTCTGAGTCTTTGTTTCTTTCTGAAACGGTCATGCTCATCTCTGCAAGCTTTTTCAGCTAGCTTTGACTTGACCAAATCTTACTCTACTGATGCCTCCAAGATCAACTTCACCTTCAGGTTCAAGTTTTGGATCTTGGGACATATGCCTTTCTCCCGTCATGTGTTGCCTGCATCCACTGTCCAGGTTCCATGGTTGGAGTTTCGATGGACCTATTGAAGATATCTGCAACATATATAATCTTATCCCTAGGTACCCACTTTCTGGGTCCTTTCTTGTTAGTTAGCCCAGAAGTTCTGACAACTTTGGGTCATTCAACAGGATAATATAAAGGAATTTGAGCATGATATTTTGACATTGAGAAAGTTCCTTTCTTAAGAGATGATGGAGCAACTTCAGAAGGTTTAGAATGACCAATGTCATATATTCCATTTCTGCTTACGCCATAGATCATTGAAGCCATTAAGCTTCTGTCTACGCTTTTAGCCAGGAATCTTTGAAAAGATTTTTCATACTTAGATTCATTTCTACAATCAGAGGCATCACAAGCAACTATATCTTCTAACTTAGCAATCTAGTTCTTAAGCACAGAGTTAGAATTTACCAAAGCATGATTATCATTTTTCAAATCAGAAATAATTTTCTCATGTTCAGAAGGAGTCTTGGAAACAACAGATAAGTCCTTTTTCAACTTTTTATGCTTAGACAATAAAGAGTTATACTTATCCATGATATCAGACAAAGCATGTTTCAGTTCAGAGGTTGAGAAAGAAGCGAATACCTCATTTTTCATCGTCTGAGGTAGGATCTCCTTCTGATGCTGAGTCAGAGTCAACAGCATCCTTTGACTCTGCTCCTTTGTCTTTGACAATAGCCATGAGTCCTTGAACTTCACCATCAGAGTCAACATCCTCTGACTCTGATTCATCAAAAGTCACCATCAGACTCTTCTTGGTCTTGAAATGCTTCTTTGACTTTTTGTCCTTTGATGAGCCTTTGAATTTGCTCTGCCTGTGCTTCCAGATGCAGTTGAGCTTTCTGGATATAAGAGTCAGCTCATCTTCATCAGAATATTCTGATGCTTCTTCAGATTCTTCTGCTGCTGCTTGGAGAGCCTTAGCCTTTTCAGATTTGGATTTCAAGGCAATAGACTTCTTCTTGTGATCTTGATGTTCAGCACGCTTTAGTTCATGACACTTCAGTATGCTTATGAGTTCTTCCAAACTCATCTGCTCAACATCTCTTGTGAGCTCCAAGGAAGTTATCAAAGGCATCCAGCTTTCAGGAAGACCTCTAAGGATCCTCATGACATGATCCGCAGTGGTGTAGCTATTGTTGAGGGGTTTTATTCCAGCAACAAGCAACTGAAATCTGGAGAACATTTCTTCAATGGATTCGTCAGGTTCCATTTGGAAGGATTCATATTTCTGGATCAAAGACAGTGCCTTTGATTCTTTCACTTTCTTGTTTCCTTCATGAGACATCTTCAAGGATTCAAAGATGCCCTTGGCGGAATCACGATCAGTAATTTTCTCATATTCTTCATATGAAATGGCACTTTGCAGAATAGCTCTTGATCGGTGATGATCTCTGAACTTCTTCTTTTGATCTTCACTCATCTTCTCCCTTGGGATCTTTACACCATGTTCATCAACAGGAGGGGTGTAGCCATCAACAACAAAGTCCCAAAGATCAGGATCAAAGCCAAGAAAGAAGCTTTTGATTCTATCTTTCCAAAAATCAAATCTCTGACCATCAAAGATAGGTGGTCTTGCACTGTATTGATATTTTCTTGTAGTAGTGGTGGAATCCATGAGTTTTTCACACTGGCCCGGATCTACTGAACACTGTTAAGTGTGGTAATCAGAACTTGCGCTCTGATACCAATTGAAGGTGTGAAAAACGACTAGAAGGGGGGGGTTGAATAGCGTTTTCAATATAAAAACTTTCCCCTTAAGATTTAAAGTAAATCTTTTCGGTTTCTCTACGATAGATGGTGCAGCGGATAAAGATAGAGAGAAGAGAGAAGCACACAAGTATTTTATCCTGGTTCACTTGATAAATCCCTCAAGCTAATCCAGTCCACCCGTTAAGGTGATTTCTTCCTTCTTAGAATGAAGGCAATCCACTAATCAGATAATTGTTACAACTGCACTTGAAACCTACAAGTGACTAACAATACACTGACTTAGCTCACACTAAGATTCACTCTCTTAGTCTTCTCTAGGATCCGATCAACCTTGATCTCCTAAAGGAATCACCACTAAGATTCACTCTCTTAGTCTTCTTAAGGATACTGACCTACCCGGTCCCTTAAGGAAAATCAAACAACTGTTTGAGGTTGGTGTTTACAAAGGTTTTGCTTCTAAATAAGCTGAGTGTAAACTAAATAAGAACAGATGAAGAAAGTAGAGGCTTGAATCTTTTCTTGTATTGCAGCTCTGGTTTTTTTTTCTCTTAGCTTTCTTCTTTTCTTCAGCCTTTATAGTCCAAGGTGCAAAGGATATTTCTGTTGAGAGAATATGACCGTTGGAGGGCATTTCTGGAACTTCCAGAACCTGCTGTGGCTGAACCTTGGTAGGTAGGCTTGTCAGAATAGTACACTGCTCTTGTACTTCTTGATAGAGACATTTGCCTTTAACCAATGACTTCTGATCAGAGTTATGCTTCGTGTTGGAACTTGTGAAGCTTGGTGATCAGAGTCAGAGGGATGCTTGGATCCTCTGACCTTCGTAACTTATGCTTCTGGACCTTCAGAGCCTCTGGTCCCTCAGAGCTTCTGGTCTTCAGATCCTCTGATCCTCGGATCTTCTGATCCTCTGATCCTCTGATCCTCTGATCCTCAGATCCTCTGATCTTCAGATCCTCTGATCCTCAGATCCTCTGATCTTCAGATCCTCTGATCCTCAGAACTTCTGACGAATATATCTTCTGGTGTCAGAATCAGAACCTGTTTGTCAAAACACTCAAGACAAACATTAGAGTATCATAGTTGTTCATCCACAAATAAATACTTGTTATCATCAAAACATAGAGTTGTACCACATGACCAAATCTTGATCTTACAGTAAGCAGGGTGGACGATGACCCGGAAGTACCGGCGGGCTAAGTAAGATTCGAAGCCAACTTGATAAGGAGAAAACCGTTCTCGACCTGGCCGGGGCACCAGAACAACCCAACCGTGGGTCCCCAGGGATCGAGAATCTTCTTCAAAGAAAAAAGAAAAGAGGGTAGGGGAAGACGCCACATCAACACTACGGCAGAGAATTTCAAAGCACCTCAGATAGGTCCAGGAGCGAGGGTGAAGTTGGCAAGGAGAAACGTTGATATCGCACAGCACTTGGGTAAGAAAGGGTGAGAAGGGGAGTTTAACGCCAAGATCAAGAAACAAGTATTCATATACAAAGAAGAAGTGGGAGTACTTGGGGTCATTAAACACACGGTGTTGCCAAGGGGGGTCTTGCCCCCGACATCCGGTGGTACGAAGAAGGTCCTCTAATAATGGGGAAGAGCAAAGCCCACCAGCCCTGCGGGCAAGGTCAGAAATAGAGCCACTGGTAGAAAGCTCTGATCGTTGGTCAAGAATCCCTTGTTCAGGAGCTTCCGAGATGGGGGAAGGGAGAGTGGCAAAGGTTGCCAAGCGATGAGCTTTGATTTCCTCCATGGAGGATAGGGCCCCAGCTGAGGGAATCGTAAAAGGTGGAAGAAGAAAGAAGGGATAAAAAACTAACCAGGAAGGGACTGTGAGAAGAGGATCAAGAAGGGCTGGAGCTTTGAGTTCGCAAGATCGGCGAAAGGAACAAGTATGGGAGCCAAGGACGAATATGGGAACAGTTGACAGTAAGTGATGAATGATGGAAAGAGGAAGAATTTAAAGGCTAGGGAGAATAGAGATTGGGAAATCGTGCCTCGACGTGGCAAGATAAAATGACTACTCGAGGGAGTGTGACACTGATTTCGGGAAGTGGGAACAACGCGTTAAGCGAAATAGCAGTTGAGGTTCTACAGATTCATTGACGTTTGCACTGTTTCAGCACAATACATGTGGCGTACACGCGTCAAGACATCGTGGACTCCGCCGGCCAAAGCTAAAATCGAGGCGAGGGAACCAAGCGTCATCGCCGCAAGCTCGCTTGTGGACTTGAGCCGCCAAGGGAACGTGGCAAGACGTTCAAAATGTTAATTTGAAAGCTTTAATTACCAAGCCATGTTGGCCATTATTCTTTGTTGTTAGACCTCAAGTTTAGGCATTAGTTAGCTTCTCATGGTCGTCGCCTTAGTTTTTCTACTTAAAGACACACTTGGCTCTCATGCTTCGAGCTCGGTGTCTTGTGGACTGGGCGAGACCCCAGGGTCCCTCGCCTAGGACTGCCAGCTTAGGGCGACGAGCGGACCAGGGATTTGGACCTCCTCCCAGAGGCCCAACTGGCCCATTAAGAGAAGATAGAAGCGCCAGGCCCAACCCCACATCTATAAGTAGGGGACGGGTACCAACTGTAAAGGACTCTAAGCTCACTTGATAAATAACAATATTGATTTTCAGTTACTTTCTCTCTCTAAAGCGGTTACGCTCTCATTCTCTCTAGGAATCTCACATCACGTTCCTTACACTCTAGGTACTATACCTCATCTCAATGTTCTTGGATAGAACAAATACCTTTCTTTTTGATATAAACGCATGAATCCCTCCTTCTATACACTGGATAATCGTCCTCATCAATGGTTGTCGATTTCTACAACTTTTTTAGAAAGAATTTAGAGCATTTCCCTTCGCTCATGCAAGAAGACATCAGTTCGTCAACACCACAAGGCCCATGCATCATATAAGTTGCTACAACTTTACTTAATTTGGGATATAGCTTTGGATCAGGAAGGAAGTGCAGCTGAAATGTGATTATCAATATTTTTGCAATCAAAAGCTTGTGTTCTTTATTTAACCACAATAAAATGTGAGTGTGTGGCAAGCCTCTTTTTTGAAACTCAATTGTATACATGCCTTCAAAAGTCAAGAAAGTACTCAAAAAGAACATGTGATGTTGAATTGTTATAAATAAAAAACATCTATATAAAAATTGATAAAATACATGCTTCGATGCCACCGAAGATTTCACCATACTACAACATTGACATTAAATGATCCAATTTCATTTTGAAAACTCCACAACATACATCTGACCTCTCGTCTGCACGTAGATTCTTCGGCCGAACAAACCTATCTATTTCTTTCTAAGCCGAATTGCATGTAGTTGTGATGAAAATATTCGGGTATCCATACCTCTTGCAAATTTCCATGGCATTCTAGAAACAATTGAACATGTAAGTCTTCCCTCTTGTGAATGAATCTATTAAGATGATGCGTGTACCTACAGAACTTGGACCAGTTTCCCCTCTCGAAATTGCGTCTTCCAATCCATTTAAAAAATAAACTCTGATTAGATTTTGGTTATTTCATATAGAGGATAGTCTTTGAGATTCAATCATTGTATAACTATCAACCAAAAACTGTTGGAACAACTATCTTGAAAGTACATTGTTGCCATGCTCAGTTTTCCTATCCCGTATCCTGTATTCAACAAACTCCCTCATTATGAGGCGTCTGTTGGAAAAATATTCAGCACTATATGGAATCTCTTTTTGGAATCCATCCTCACCATATGGGAATAGCATAGGGTATTGAAGTGGAATGAAAGATGTGTGCGTTTTGTGAAGACGTGTAAGGAATCCATTGACATCTCTCACAATAATATCTCTACCAACATCCTCATTTCCCAAATCTCCTACAATCAAAGCTGCAACCTCATCAACTGTAGGAAGATTGTATGTGCGAGGATCTTTTCCTCTTCGTCTAAATAGTCTAAGCGAAAGAGGAATTTATTGGTTAGTTTCTATATAATCTCGGACCCTTCGAAATGACATAGCTAACACATTGTGTTTATCAACCATTTGTTTAATATCCTCCACCACTGGTATATCCAATCCATCACCATTTTCTAAAGACCTGTACACAAAGAAGTATTATTAAAGCAGTAAAAAAAATTATCTATAAAGATTTAAACAAACTTGAAATGTTTCATTTTATTCTTTGTCTCATTATGGGTGTCATATATGTAAATTTGTGCACACTTTGATTGCTTCCCAGGTTCAGGTAACAGACTTCCGATGCGATGGTAGTTTTGACGACTCAGCACAAATTGTGGGGGGCACCACCATTGTTTATTGACGACACTACCTTTCCACCAATTGATGTGAAAGCAAACATCTATTCAAAGCTCTAATATTTTCATTGAAATGCTTCGATCTTGGGTCATTTCCTGTTAGTAGGTTGTAGAGTAAAGGAGATTGTCTTTTAAAATAAGGTCATAATTAGTTATCGTGAAGACCTGCTGGTCTTTCAAGTTAGACGTGCCTTTTAGTGCTCTTCCTAGCGTTTGTTTTTTATTTGCACAGTTGCAAGATGTACCAATCACGTGAGGAATTTATTCTACCATAATAGTTTGGTTAATATCTAGTCTGAAGTTGCACTGAGGAATAATCAGATGAGGACTGATTTTGGTACCAAAGTTTATCAAATGATGGACCCGGTTTTATCTATAGTCTGAAGGCTTTGGCAGGTTGGGATTTGTTGGAGGAGGATTGGTTCTGGTCCAGTAAGCCGTGTTTTGTAACTCATATTATTGTAGCTTGCTGAGGTCAAAGGTGAGAAAAGCATACTCTGAGCAAGGATGTACAAATGGCTTGATTTTGAAGACATGATTGTTGTGGGTTTCCAAGCTACAAGGGATGGCAGCTCTAATTTACATTCCAGGGAATTGCTTTATTGGCATTGGCTTGAAAATGCAAAGTGCTTTGATATTTAATTCTATCTATTAATTTGTAGTTTTTGTTCTAGTCAATACCCATCTTCTGTAAGTACTTTTTGGTGATTGGCTTTTGTTTGAGTACTCTTTTCCCCCCTTAGGGTTTTTCCCATTGAGTTTTTCCTAGGGGGGTTTAAATGAGGATCACTCATAAGCTACTTCATTCACCATTTTAGCACAAGGGTATCCTAGACTATGAGCTGCCTTGGTGATTTTGGTTTCTTCGTTTTTCTGCACTTTTATTAATCTAAATGAGAGGATTGTTCTCATGATTTAGTTCATATTTCAATACAAGCTTTTGTTCTCAAAAAATAAAATAAAAAACCTTTCCTTTCATACAAAAAAGGGCAATTTTAGGATCTTTGTTTTCTTCTTTTTACCTCTCCTTTCATCGTACAACATATATGTTTGACAAAAACGACAAACGAAGGAAGGGTCTCCAACATCCACACACTCTACAGACACAGAAAATCTAAATAAGAAACTCTGAACACATTATATAACTTAAAGTAAATGGAATGATTAGTTGTAATACGCAGCTACCACTTTCAGCTACCACTTTCGCTTTTCATAAGTTATATCCTTGCTCTTGCTTCTCTAAGCAACTTGAAGGGCCTGAGATGTGTGCAGTTTGGATGGATCATGCTTCAATTGTTTGTCTCAACTCCTTCTGTAACACTTCTATTGTGATCCACTTGTAAAATATAAGAGAACTAGACTAAGACCCGCGCGTTGCGCGGGCGGATACAATTGTCTCAATATACTGTAAATTTATTATAATAGTAATCATTGTTATGAGGTGCTTTGTTTCCTCTCGAAAGGCACATATTGAAGTGCAAATGTGATATATATGCTCTACAAATCACTCTTGTCCTTGCAAGATTGAAGCAGTTTACAATGTAAGAGCTTTACGCCAAGCTCGAGCTTTTCGTCATAATGTTTCATCAGTGAGATTCCGCCAAAACCACAACATCTAGATGTTCTGCCATGGATGTCAAGTGAAACTAACCACTCCTTTTTCATTCATTTCCCAAGGCCGTTCAACCACTATTCTTGCTGATCCCACTACTGTCTCGTCTGTCATCATTGGTGTACATAGAACCAAAGCCAATATTGAAGGTAAATAGTAGATGCATATGAGATTATTTGTTAGAGTAGTCTTTTAAAGCCATTGGCAATGCACAAAAGCAATAGTTGTTATGTTCGAGTACTCTTTTGAAACCAACAGCAAGGCACAGAAGCTACTGCTATCTTGGCTCAATCGGGTTCACGTAATTGGACATTGCTTTACTGCTATCATTTGTTGTCTTGGCGCAAGCCAATACAACATTCTCAAATATTGATGTTGGAGATGTGCATATTGGGTATGATGTTCTAGAGTTTGAGGAGCCAATGCATTCTTTAGGGGTACAGGGATTTTATTTGAGGTACCAACATGAGTTTGTTCCATTAATCTATCACAACTTCACAAGGATACCTCATATAAGAGCTAGAAATCTGCTTCCTCACTTATCTAACACTGAAAACAGCTTGAATCCTTATGCCACCCCTCAATGACATGGCACCCTTCAATGACCTCCTGTCCCTTTTCTTGATTTTTTAAAAATAAAAAAGGCAGTAAGTTAAAGTGAAAGGTATAAAAGATCTATAAGAATGGAGAAAACATTCTTAAAAGAAGCTACCTCTAAGCATTGAGAAAAATCAAAAGTCAATTTGTATATAACTTCTCCTGATGTAAGTGCTAGATACAAGCTAATGCTAAAGAGTAGATGCAATGTCTACAATACATATCTATTGGAAAAATAATTGCGTTAATAATATGAATCAATTTTCTCAGGTTCTTAGTTACAACAGTTACTTCAGAAAATTTTTATCAAAAAAAAAGTTAATTTGGAATATGTATGGTACAAAAGTATTCTGCTATGTATTTTTTTTCCTAAAAAATGTCTACCATAAAATTTTACCCAAAGATGCAGATACTAAACTCATATGTTTAATGTAAACCTAAATGCATACCTTTGAGTATCAAATCCAAACCTCACTATTATCTCTTTTTCTCAAAGTCATGTCATTCATCAAGAGTATAAAAGGTTGGCACCATAGAAAAATAATTGTTTCAGCCAAAAGAATTGATCAAGCCCCATCAAGGGTGTCAATTGTAAAATGTTGATTCCGCTTACTATGTAGCACCTCCTGCAGTGAGAGCATACACTTCATCTTCTACAATACCACCAACCTCTGATATCCATGAATGACCAATTACCTTTTGGAAAGTAAAACTTTAGTTAAATGAAATCGTACCTGACATTCAGTGAAACATTGAAGTGAAATACATGTTCTAGGAAAAGTGGTGCCACTTGGTGGAGATGCTCTATGAAAGGGAGTTGAAGGATAGCATTGCATGGAGTTGGACAGAGGCAGACAGTCCTCTTCAGATTGTAGATTTGTAGGTAGATTGCAGAGAGAGACTGAAAATCAAAGAGTACTTTGTATATGCAGCCACAAGAATATCACTGCCCCATAACAAAGGAAGTTATTAAAAACAAAAAACTCACCAAGCCAAACACATGTTATTGCAAAAAAAAATTTGGCACCATACTAAATAGTTGTTAAGAGACATTTTTTAAGAGAACATAAGAAAATGCCAAAATAGTATGAGAAAAAAACTGTTAAAAGAAGATTATAATAACTTATTTGCAAAGATGACTTATCAAACATTACTTCCTTGGGACAAAATGTCTATCAAAATAAGGCATTCATGTCTCAGTTTCAAAGAAAAATGAGAATTTCTCTTCTTCCAGGATTCAGAGTATGGACTTTCCTTATGCTCTATATGAATTTGTATACTATCTTACAATAGAGAGAAGGAATACTTAAAATCGACATCCATGAGTGAGCAGAGTAATACCTTAATGTGTGAATCAGGATAAAGTCACCAAGAGATGGGTCAAGAGTGAAACCATTGAATTAAGATGAACACTTTTAGCACTTCTTTCTGGTGGTAGCAAGACAAAACTGAGTGACGGATACATCATATGAAGAGAATAGAAAACAATACTCAGTAAACAATGAATTTTTGCTATTAGTCATTACCTGAATGCTTGGAGATATGGTGTGGTTCAACAGCATCAAGATTTTTCAGTTTCTCACCACATTTCTGACATATCAACATTGAAACAACATCAGAAGAATCTGTCTGATCCAATATCCTATCCTTGTAGTTGTTGCTAATGATTTCCAAATCGCAAGATATACCAAACAGAAAAAGAAAAAAAAAATGAAATTGTTCTTTCATGCACCCTTCCCCCAAAAAGATTTTTTTTTTAAATATACACAAGAGAAATGAAAAAAAGAGATACTGGTTGATTTACATTATACCGTGCAAGAGCTTCCATACATACAATAACCAGCAGCAACCATGTTCTTCCCAGGTTGCAGGACATCTTCCCAGCTGCCAAAGAGAATGAAAGAGAGAATGAGAGCTGCAATATCGGTCGAAGTCTGATGCTGTCATGGTGGCCGCCAAAATTGAAGACGGCGGTGGTGTTATTCCCGGCGAGAGTAGGCAGCGACAGACCTGGATCATAAAATCAACACTGGAACGCTGCGGTTGTTAAAACGATTAGGCGGCATCGGAGGAAGAAGGGGCAGCGTCGCCGTCGTCGTAGTTGCAGGCAGGGGCTGCGTCTTCGTGAGGTAAGGTTTTTACTGGTTGTCTAGCTCTGTGCAATCCTGACACGTGATCAAAATTGCTGACGTGGACACAATTGTTAAAGGTAGAAACATTGAGGTGGCGGCGTTAAATTGCACGCTTCTCAATTCATATATTATAAATAGATAAGACAAAAATTGATAGGAAAGTTCAATTAGGCTGATTGTTTTTCATACTTAGCAGTGGATAAGAAGGATAATAAATCTCATTTGAGTTTCCTCAACTTTTAACACAAGGTTATATACATTGTTAGAGTACTTCAAATATAAAAGTCATCCTAGCTACCAAATCATAATGGCACGGAGAAAAATCAGGAAATTTTGAGGAAATACGATTAAAATCTCTACAATAGTTCTTTCATTTACTTTATTTTTCATAAAACCTTATCGTACATGAGTACATCAAAACTAAGCTACACAGTACTTTCAATTCCTTTCTTATTCATAAAACCTTTTTGTACATGAGTACATAAAACATAAACAGTTCAAGCATTCCTTTCATGAATTACCTAATATTTTTATTCCTAATTTTGTAATGTTTATATCTCTTAAGAAGCTTGTTTCCCGGGCACTCTTTTAGTTAATTCAATGATTATTTTCTAAAAATAACTAAAGTAGCAAGATAAATAAATAATGTATAAGATAGGTAATAAAAGATTCAGTAAAGTGGGTGCAAGGACACCTGTGGCCTATACCATAGTTTGCTTCAGAACAACCACTGTTCAGCAGCCTATTGTAATTATCATGGTTTTGAAAACTGGACCGGACCGACCGGTTCGACCGAAAGGACCGGAAACCTGTCCCATTACCGGTCTTGTAAGACCCAAGATTTTAAGCTTAGAATAAGTGGAAGAGATTTCCATTTACGATTAGGGTTGATGTAATGTGAAGGGAAACCTGAACGAAAGTTTATTAAATGAAATATATTTATGAAGGAGAAAGTTCAGGAAAAGTTCAAGGATTGCATTATGATCGATAAAAGTTATAGCACGAACGTTTTACACTTAAACCTAGGTCAGAAACCCTAGTATATAGCTAATTTTCACTTTTAGGCACGACGGAAGTTAATTCCAAAAATCTTCAGAGAAATGTTAGAACTTCTTTTTTTCCATTTATCACAATCGTTTCGAGGCGAAACTCTAGGATCTACGAACGTCCGATTCCAATCATCGGAAGTTTGCCGAAACCGAATCCCTGGTATTTCAAAACCCTAGAATCACCCGACTATGGGGACTTTATCTATTCAGAACTTCAAATGAATATTCTACACGCGTACACCCATTTCTCTTGATGATTTCAATCTTTCTTCAGAAGGAAGTTTTCCATTCCGACATTCGAGGCAAAAAGCAACTTATCGGGTAAAATAGTTTTACACCGACTTTGCACCGACTTTGCATTAGTTGCCAAAAATACAAGGAGACATCTTCTTAGCTTAGGAATTCCTTTGCCAAAACCTATCTTAGAATTCATGGAGAATGATGCCGGAAAAATCAGATTCGCGAAACTTTCATTTTCCCGCGAATTTCCAACCTTTATATATAGCAAAGAAAGGAAGAAAAATCAAAACAAACTACCCAAAACCCACCCAAAGGCCGCGAGTTTGCTAAGGAGAGGAGGAGAAGAGATTTTGTTCAATCCTTGCTTGATCGTCGATCAATCAGTTGCTGCTTCAAGGTTTCGAGGTATAGTCGCTAATCCTTACCTCTGATCGCTTTTTCCATAGCTTTTCTGTAGAGTTTTCTGAGCGGATAGTTTATGGGTTTTTGCAAAACTATCCTGAATCTTTCATTTCTGATTCTAAACCTCTTCTATATGTGCCCAAGATCACTTCTGCCGGATTAGATTTTCCGTTATGTCGCCGGAATTCCGCCGGAATCGATATTAGCCTAAAATACCCATTTTAGAGTTTTGGGAGTAAAGCTTCAACCTTTAGGCTGAAAACTATCGCCTTAGCTTAGTGCTAGTAGGATTAGTTGTCATAAACGTCGTTGGTGACGTCCCTGCAAAATTTTATTTTTGGGATTTCAGTTTTGAAAATCCTAAGTTAAAAATCATGACCAAAATACCCCTGCGACAGTTTTTGATCCGATAATTTTTCCGAGTTTAGAATACCCTTAGTTACGGCTTATGAAAGCATAGGAACCAAGTTTGATCGAAAAAAAATCGAGCCCCTTAATTGTGAAAAGTGGCCGAGCCTATTAGAGGGGGAGGAAGAAATTTCCTTTTCCGAAAACTTGTCCTTTCGCGCTAGATTATCGTACCTTAGAGTATAGATTACTTCGAGTAACCTTAGTAAGTATCGATAACTTAGTTTCCGATATATTCTTATAGTATTCTGTGATTTCATTGTAAAGGTACTTTTGAGGATTTCCCCGAGGACCAACACTTTGAGTGCGAGGAAGCACTAGTTGATCATTCTGGAGAACTTTCAGGTGAGGGCTTCTCACTGAATCTCTAGTTAATGCTTAGGGTCGATGTTTCGACATTGTTTACTGTTTATGCACTGAGATTGTGTGTGATTGAAAATGTTTTCTGAGGCTTCGGCTGACAATGTAGATGATTCATCTACTGAATGTTTTTGAAGATTGACTTACATGCTATGTGCTATGTGGGTAATCTAGGATGTGTGGTGCATGCTTTATATGCTAAGTGCTAAGTGTTAATGTTGAGATTTCTTGATATATGACATGTTGTTGATTGTGATGATTTAAATATGCTTTACACTGGAAATCTGAGATTCTGAATGGTGAGAATAGCGGGCAGGTCATGCCGATTTTATTTTTAGAGTTTTGAGAAAGTTTGATAGGACGAACGAGGTTCGGGCCTTGATTTTGTTTAGTGGATCGAGACATCCTCTGGAAGCGACTTGGGATTGGGAGATCCTGCAAATGTATAAGACTTGCGATAAGACAAATGGAATCTATTTTATAAAGAAAACTCATAAGACCTTAAATAACCTCTAAATCTTTAAGTAATGATAACAACCTCGAAGGAAGGCATTGGAAGTGAAATCTTAATTTTGGAAAACGAGGAGTGTCGTCGGATCCAAGTGTTGAGTATGTTGTCGTTGTGCTGTTGGAGCAGCGTTTGATGTTGTGCTGTTGGAGCAGCGTTTATTGTTGTGCTGTTGGAGCAGCGTGTGTTATTGTGCTGTTGGAGCAGCGTGTGTTGTGGTGCTGTTGGAGCAGCTATGTGTCGTTATGAAGTGTGTCTTTTGGTCGCAGAATCGACTTTACCTTAGGGTAAGCTTTTAGAGACTTTAACTTCCCTAGAACACGTGGCGACGTGTCGAGTGAGGTCGGAGACGTTGTTTGACTAATCATTTTGCATACATGCAACATTAATGAGGTATTAACACAGGACGTACTCTGGACCTCGTCGGTTTCCAAAATGGTCATAAGACCCGGAATGCCGTGAAAGAGCGTTTGTAGACGTCTCTTGTAGCAGACCGAAATGGCAGACCTACGGGTTTACTGCTGATCTGACTACCCCTGTTGGTGTAAGAGGCATCACGGGCCGAAATGGCACCACCGCGGCTGGTGAAGGGCTGATCCGATGATGTCCATCCGTTTCCGGATTGCATATTGGTTGACTGGGTTAACCTGCATACATATCACGCAACATGCATACTGACTTAGTTGATGAGTGTGGTTGCTATTTGATAAACTTACTTGGAACATGCTAATTGTTATTATTGTCGTTATGATTTTGTGGAACATGCAACCCTAGGAATGATATCTCTAGTTATAAGCCTAAGTGGCTATCTATTATTTGTACCTATTGGGTTTATTATCTACATAGTTCTTTAGAGTTGACCCTCGCGTCTTCTGTGTGTGTTTTGGCGGACAACGCCTTTTGTCAGATGAATATTGCGGACTGGTACACCATGGTCCACCCTTCGGGGGGGATTAGGTATGAGATGATCGATCAGGACGACCCCGGGTCGTGGGTGGTTGACCCCGCGAGCCACCGAGCGACGTATTCGGGGCGTATCATGGAGGATCACGTGGACAGTGGAGGACTCTTGAGGTCAGGAGTGTTGAGGCGATGCTCTATCAGCTTCAACTTGCCACCGGGCGTTCACTGCGGACCAGGATTCGGAGGAGCACCGCCGCCACCGTCATCTTCAGAGGAGGAGGATCCCTCAGAGGAGATTCCAGTGGAAGTGCCTTCGGCAGGGTCTAGTGCACCCTCCGTTGCGATCATCGAT
Organism: Lotus japonicus; assembly: GCF_012489685.1. Classification (NCBI taxonomy): domain Eukaryota; kingdom Viridiplantae; phylum Streptophyta; class Magnoliopsida; order Fabales; family Fabaceae; genus Lotus; species Lotus japonicus. The sequence goes on from NC_080046.1 coordinate 25,795,071, forward strand.
GATCAGGGTTCGGGCCCTAAGCCCGTGAGTCCAGCATCGGAGCGCACTGCGGTTGCGAGGGGAGGACGGATAGGGTTAGTAGACTTGGTCGTTCTGGATTCTGATTCCGACGACGATCATGCTAGCACATAGATTTGAGTGTTGGTTTGAGCTCCTCGAGTTAGGATTAGTGTAGGAGTAGAGTTTTAGCTCTGACAGTCTTGCTTCATTTTTTACTTAGGGGACAGGGTAGATCCGCCTATAGCTTTTTGTGTGGTTTCCTTACGGGAATCACAGAGAGTTGGTTGGACTTAGGAGGTCTTATTTTCAGGCCATTGGGTCAGCTGATTCTCAGTTTTGAGGGATGGTGTTGCGGGCACTTCACCCTTTTCTTTTGGTTTGTATATTTTGCCTTCGGGCGTTACACTTTTCTTTCCGTCACTGGAGGTTTACTCGTGACGAGGTTACTACTACAGCGGGGGCTGTTTATATATTGTATATTAGTTCTATTGCTTTCCGCCTTTTGGGTTTTATTTAATTCAGTCTTGTCTTAGTTATTATCGAAAAAAAAAAATATTTCACGTTTTTCCGCATTAAGTTTACTTTTGGTTACTAAAGTGACGCCACCGAAATCGGGGTGTTACAGGTCTGAAACAAAGCAGAAACCAGAGAACCAAAAAACCGGAAGAGAACCGGTCCTAAACCGGTAAAACCGGTCAAAACCAGTGGGTTTACAGTTTAACAGGTTTAGTTTTTTGCCAGAAAAGAAAAATGTGTCCACGCGCACAATTGAACGTTGACAATACAACTGCTCACTAATTGCATCGTGGATCTCACGTATTGGGAAATACCGGAAAGTGACATTATTGCTGTCTTGCACTGACTGCAAATCCTCTTTCATTTTTTGACTTTTTGTACTTTTCCAACTTTACAATTAACTTACCCTCATTTTATCTCTCCTACTTTATATCATATACCAATGATACCTGCATTTATCAAAATGGCAATGTCGTTGCCAACTTTTTTTCAATGATTATGTCTGGACTGGGCGAGACCCCTGAGGCCCTCGCCCAGGGACGCTGGCCTCGAGGCGACGCACAAGCCAGGGAATTGGGCCTCCTCCGAGAGGCCCAACCGGCCCACTAAGGACATTTAGGCACGCCAGGCCCAACCCCTAGCCTATAAAGGACTCTTAGCTCATTTGATAAATAACAAACTTGAAATTCAGTTACACTCTCTCTAAGCGGTTACGCGCTCTCTCTCTCTCTCTAGATTATCTCATTGCAATCCTCTCACTTGTAAGATCAAGTTTTGATCGAGTAGTACAACTCTATGTTTTGATGATTACAAGTTAACATTTTAGTATGAACAATTATGGTACTCTAACGTGTTTTTCTGAGTGTGCTATTTACAGGCTCTGACCTCAATATTATCTCACACAAATCAGAAGCACTGTGCTTAAAGAGTGACTCAAGCAACGCTTTCGCAAACTCTATGTTCAATCTGAACAGTAGAAAAGCTTCAGAAAATCTGAAGTCAAACAAGCTCTGATATGGACTCAGTCACTTGAAGTTCTGAAGATCCAGACGTTCTGACAACCCAGACACTCTGAAGGTTCAGATGTTTTGATGGTGTAGAAGACTCTGAAGATCCAGAAGCTGAAAAGTGGAGACTCTGAAGTCCAGAAGCAAAATGACTCTGAAGACCAAGTACTTCCCTCTGAGTTCAGAATCAGAAGGTACAACGGTCAGAGGATCCATGCTTCCCTCTGACTCTGATCAACAAGCTTCACAAGTTCCAACACGAAGCAATCCTCTGATCAGAAGTCAAACAAGGTTTAAGGTCAAGTCACTTTCCAAAGTACAAAAGCAAATGTACTATCCTGACGACCTAACCTAACATTCTCAGCCACAGCAGAAGCTGGAAATTCCAGATCTGCCCTCCAACGGTAGCATTCCCATGCAGCGTTCAAACCCTAATCCTTGGAGTATAAATAGAGGCTGAAGATTGAAAGATGCGGTTGGAAGAATCTCACACGCACAAGCTATATTCAAACTTTCTAAGCATTCTTTCATCTTGAATTCATTGTGTTTACTATAAGCTTTTTAGAAGCAATCTCTTTGTAAACATTCTTTCTTAAACAGTTGTTTAGTTACCTTTAGGAGATTAAGGTTGATCGAATCCTAGAGAAGACTAAGAGAGTGAATCTTAGTGTAAGCTAAGTCAGTGTATTGTTAGTCACTTGTAGGTTTCAAGTGCAGTTGTAACAATTACCTGATTAGTGGATTGCCTTCATTCTAAGAAGGAAGAAATCACCTTAACGGGTGGACTGGACTAGCTTGAGTGATTCATCAAGTGAACCAGGATAAAATCCTTGTGTGCTTTTCTATCTCTAGTCTTAAGCACTTTATTTGTTCTCGAAAGATTTGCTAAAATCTTTAAGGTGGAAGTTTTATTCTGAAAACGTTATTCAAACCCCCCCTTTCTACCGTTTTTCATACCTTCAATTGGTATCAGAGCGCAAGTTCTGATTACCACACCTAACAATGTTCAGTGATCCGGGCAGATGCAAAAAGATGGTTACAATGCAAAGCCTCCCATGTTCGATGGTCAAAGATTCGAATATTGGAAAGACAGAATAGAAAGTTTCTTTCTGGGCTTCGATGCAGATCTCTGGGATATCATTGTGGATGGCTATGAGCGTCCAGTTGATGCAGATGGCAAGAAGATCTCCAGATCAGAGATGACTGCTGAGCAAAAGAAGCTCTACTCACAGCACCACAAAGCTAGAACTATTCTTCTTAGTGTTATTTCCTATGAAGAGTACCAGAAGATTACAGATCGTGAGTTTGCCAAGGGCATTTTTGAATCTTTGAAGATGTCTCATGAAGGAAACAAGAAAGTGAAAGAATCAAAGGCGCTGTCTTTGATCCAGAAGTATGAATCCTTCATCATGGAGCCAAATGAGTCCATTGAGGATATGTTTTCCAGATTTCAGTTGCTGGTAGCTGGAATAAGACCTCTCAACAAAAGCTACACTACAAAAGATCATGTCATAAGGGTCATCAGAAGTCTTCCTGAAAGCTGGATGCCTTTAGTGACCTCAATAGAGCTTACAAGAGATGTTGAGCGTATGAGTTTAGAAGAACTCATCAGCATACTGAAATGTCATGAGCTGAAACGTTCAGAGATGTAGGATCTGAGGAAGAAATCTATAGCCTTGAAATCCAAATCTGAGAAGGCTAAATCTGAGAAGTCAAAAGCTCTCCAAGCTGAAGCAGAAGAATCTGACGAAGCCTCATAAGATTCTGATGAATATGAGCTGACTCTGATCTCCAAAAGACTCAACCGCATCTGGAAGCACAGGTAGAGCAAGTACAAAGGCTCTAGAAAGGCCAAAGGAAAGTCTGAATCCTCATCAGGCCAGAAGAAGTCCTTAATCAAGGAAGTCACATGTTTCGAGTGCAAAGAATCAGGGCACTACAAAAGTGACTGTCCAAAGCTGAAAAAGGACAAGAAGCCAAAGAAGCACTTCAAGACAAAGAAAAGTCTGATGGTGACTTTTGACGAATCAGAGTCAGAGGATGTTGACTCTGATGGTGAAGTTCAAGAACTCATGGCTATTGTCAAAGACAAAGGAGCAGAGTCAAAGGATGCAACTGACTCTGACTCAGCATCAGAAGAAGATCCTAGCTCAGACGATGAAAATGAGGTATTCGCTTCTTTCTCAACCTCTGAACTAAAACATTCTTTGTCTGATATCATGGATAAGTATAACTCCTTATTGACTAAGCATAAAAAGTTGAAAAAGGATTTATCTGCTGCTTCTAAGACTCCTTCTGAACATGAGAAAATTATTTCTGATTTGAAAAATGATAATCATGCTTTAGTGAATTCTAACTCTGTGCTTAAGAACCAAATTGCTAAGTTAGAAGAAGTAATTGCTTGTGATGCCTCTGATAGTAAGCATGAATCTAAATATGAAAAATCCTTTCAAAGGTTCCTGGCTAAAAGCGTAGACAGAAGCTTAAGGGCTTCAATGATCTATGGCGTAAGCAGAAATGGAATGCATGGCATTGGCTATTCTAAACCTAATAGAAATGAGCTTCCTATGCCTAAGGCTAAATCATTATATGAATGCTTTGTTCCCTCTGGTACTATTTTGCCTGAACCTTTACCTGTTAAAGTTGCTAACCCCCCTTTCAAAAAGGGATCCTTCTCCATGTCTAAATATCATGCAAAAATTCCTTTACATTATCATGTTGAGAAACCCAAGGTGATCAGAACCTCTGGGGTAACTAACAAGAGAGGACCCAGAAAGTGGGTACCTAAGGATAAGATTATCTATGTTGCAGATATCCTTGATAGCTCCACTGAAACACCAATCATGGTATCTGGACAGTGGATGCTCGCGTCACATGACGGGAGAAAGGCATATGTTCCAAGAGCTAAAACTTAAGCCTGGAGGCGAAGTTGGCTTTGGAGGAAATGAAAAGGGTAAAATTGTTGGTACTGGTACTATTTGTGTAGATAGTAGTCCATGCATTGATAATGTTTTATTGGTAGACGGCTTAACTCATAACTTATTGTCTATAAGTCAATTAGCTGACAAGGGTTATGATGTTATTTTTAATCAAAAGTCGTGCTGGGCTGTAAGTCAGATCGATGCTTCTGTTCTGTTTAACAACAAGAGGAAGAACAACATTTATAAGATCAGATTATCTGAGTTGGAAGCTCAGAATGTGAAGTGCCTTCTTTCTATTAATGAGGAGCAATGGGTATGGCATAGACGGTTAGGGCATGCCAGTATGAGAAAGATTTCTCAGCTAAGTAAGCTCAACCTTGTCAGGGGCTTACCCAGTCTGAAGTTCTCTTCAGACGCTCTTTGTGAAGCATGTCAGAAAGGCAAATTCACAAAAGTCCCTTTCAAGGCAAAGAATGTTGTCTCAACCTCAAGGCCGTTGGAACTTCTGCATATCGACCTGTTTGGACCAGTGAAAACTGTGTCTATAGGTGGCAAGAGATATGGGATGGTCATTGTTGACGACTATAGCCGCTGGACATGAGTAAAATTTCTAACCCGCAAGGATGAGTCTCATGCTGTGTTCTCTACCTTCATAGCCCAAGTGCAAAACGAGAAGGCTTGTAGGATTGTGCGTGTCAGAAGTGACCATGGTGGAGAGTTTGAGAATGACAAGTTTGAGAGTCTGTTTGATTCCTATGGAATTGCACATGATTTCTCTTGTCCCAGAACTCCTCAACAAAATGGTGTTGTTGAGAGGAAGAACAGAACTCTTCAGGAGATGCCTAGAACCATGCTCCAAGAAACTGGCATGGCTAAGCACTTTTGGGCAGAGGCAGTAAACACAGTGTGTTACATTCAGAACAGAATCTCTGTGAGACCAATTCTGAATAAGACTCCTTGTGAATTGTGGAAGAATATAAAACCCAACATTTCTTATTTTCATCCTTTTGGTTGTGTTTGTTATGTTCTTAACTCTAAGGATAGATTGCATAAGTTTGATGCTAAGGCTTCTAAATGTCTATTACTTGGTTATTCTGATCGATCTAAAGGTTTCAGATTTTATAATACTGATGCTAAAACAATTGAAGAATCTATTCATGTTAGATTTGATGATAAGCTTGACTCTGATCAGTCAAAGCTAGTTGAGAAGTTTGCAAATTTAAGCATAAATGTTTCTGACAAAGGCAAAGCTCCAGAGGAAGCTGAGCCAGACGAAGAAGAACCAGAAGAAGAAGCTGATCCCTTTGATTCACAATCTCAGAAGAAGAGTAGAATCACTGCGGCTCATCCTAAGGAATTGATTCTGGGCAACAAAGATGAACCAGTCAGAACCAGATCAACCTTCAGACCCTCTGAAGAGACCTTGCTCAGTCTGAAAGGATTAGTGTCCTTAATTGAACCCAAGTCAATTGATGAAGCTCTTCAGGACAAGGACTGTATTCTGGCTATGGAAGAAGAACTGAATCAATTTTCCAAGAATGATGTTTGGAGCTTAGTGAAGAAACCTCAAAGTGTTCATGTTATAGGAACCAAATGGGTGTTCAGAAACAAGCTAAATGAGAAAGGAGATGTAGTCAAAAACAAGGCAAGGCTAGTTGCTCAAGGCTACAGTCAGCAGGAAGGAATAGACTACACTGAAACATTTGCTCCAGTAGCAAGACTAGAAGCAATCAGACTGCTGATCTCTTTCTCAGTGAATCACAACATAATTCTTCATCAGATGGATGTTAAGAGTGCCTTCCTAAATGGTTACATTTCAGAGGAAGTCTATGTTCATCAACCCCCAGGTTTTGAGGATGAGAAGAACCCATACCATGTTTTCATCTCTATGGTCTGAAGCAAGCTCCCAGTGCATGGTATGAGAGACTCAACTCATTCTTTCTGGAGAATGAATTTGTAAGGGGTAAAGTAGATACAACTCTCTTTTGCAAAACTTACAAAAATGATATCTTAATTGTGCAAATTTATGTTGATGATATTATATTTGGTTCTGCTAATCAATCTCTATGCAAAGAATTTTCTAAGATGATGCAGGCTGAATTTGAAAAGAGTATGATGGGAGAACTCAAGTACTTTCTGGGAATACAAGTAGATCAAACACCAGAAGGAACATATATCCATCAGAGCAAATACACTAAAGAACTTCTGAAGAAGTTCAATATGCTGGAATCTACAATTGCCAAGACTCCAATGCATCCTACATGCATCCTGGAGAAAGAAGATGCAAGTGGTAAAGTTTGTCAGAAGCTCTATCGTGGTATGATAGGATCACTTCTATACTTAACTGCATCCAGGCCAGATATTTTGTTTAGTGTTCATTTATGTGCTCGTTTCCAATCAGATCAAAGGGAAACCCACTTAACTGTTGTTAAGAGGATCCTAAGATATCTGAAAGGCACCACTAACCTTGGCTTGATGTGTAAGAAAACATCAGAGTATAAGCTTTCAGGTTATTGTGATGCTGATTATGCTGGAGATAGAAAAGAGAGAAAAAACACTTCTGGAAATTGTCAATTTCTGGGAAGCAACTTAGTCTCATGAGCAAGCAAGAGGCAATCAACCATTGCACTATCTACTGCAGAGGGAGAATATATCTCAGCAGCAATTTGCAGCACTCAGATGCTCTGGATGAAACATCAGCTGGAGGTAACAAATCCTTGAGAGCAATATCCCAATCTATTGTGATAACACTGCTGCAATCTCTTTGAGTAAGAATCCTATGTTACACTCAGGGGCAAAACACATTGAGGTAAAATATCACTTTATTAGAGATTACGTTCAGAAGGGCGTACTTCTTCTGAAGTTTGTTGATACTGACCATCAATGGGAGATATCTTTACAAAGCCCTTAGCAAAGGATAGATTTAATTTCATTCCGAAAAATCTGAATATGGACTTTTGTCCAGCATGAAGATGGATCAGAACCTCTGACTATGATGCTTCTTTATCAGAAGATGTCTAGTTCAGAAGGAAACTCTATCAGAGGATAAGTACCCATTGGTGCTGACTCTGAAGCTGAGACAGTAAACGTGTGTCAGTAATTATGATACATAGTTCCTTCTGCCCGTGCTGACAGTCTGTCGTAATGAGTGTTGATGTGCTTCTCTCCTTCGTGTGATATGTGTATTAACTGTTGCTATGATGTCTTTATTTTTTAACCGTTGATTTTACTTTGCTTTTTGATCAACAACGGTTATTTTCAAAAACCCACTATACACACACGTTCTCCATCACTTTCAGATTTATTCTCTCTCTCTTCAGTTTTCTAAATCCTATTCCCCCACGATCTCTCTCTCTATTCATTATTTTCCTTTCTACCCAAAACCTTCAACCGCTTCAAAGATGGTGAAATCCAACAGAGGTGAAACTGCAGATGAAACCAGATTTCCTGTTATGGTAGTAGGTCAAGCTACTGGTCAATCGGGTCCTGAAACTCAAAGAACTCAAGCTCAAGCTCAAGGGAAGATGATCCCTCTCGCAGAACGGGGTTGTGTCGTTCATTGTGTCTATGCTCTTGAAGAACTCCAGGTTCTTGCTGAATGGAGATTCGACCTGGACAACATTGCTGCAAATGGGTATGATCTTCGTCCTGAAGTTCGTGTTCAAGGCTGGGAAGAATACTTCAATAGGCTTCGAGGTCCAGTCTATGTCAAGCTGATGAAGGAATTCTGGAAACATGTGTAAGATCAAGGTTTGATCTAGTAGTACAACTCTATGTTTTGATGATTACAAGTTAACCTTTTGATATGAACAATTGTGGTACTCTAACGTGTTTTTCTGAGTGTGCTATTTACAGGCTCTGACCCTGACTCAATTTCACACAAATCAGAAGCACTGTGTATGAAGGGTTTTCACCATGTTCAGTATGAACAGTGGAAAAGCTTCAGAAGATCTGAAGCTATACAAACTCTGATGAGGACTCAGTCGCTAGAAGCTCTGATGATCCAGAAGTTCTGACAACCAAGAAACACTGAAGGTTCAGATGTTCTGATGGTGTAGAAGACTCTGAAGATCCAGAAGCTGAATAGTGAAACTCTGAAGTCCAGAAGCAAGAAACTCTGAAGGCCATGTTCTTCCCTCTGAGTTCAGAATCAGAAGATACAATGGTCAGAGGATCTGTGCTTTCCCTCTGACTCTGATCAACCGGCTTCACAAGTTCCAATACGAAGCATTCCTCTGATCAGAAGTCTCCTAGGTTTAAAGGTCGCGTCGCTATCCAAGTACAAAAGCATATGTACTATCCTGACGACCTACCTAACAGTCTCAGACACAGCAGAAGCTGGATTTTCCAGAACTGCCCTCCAACGGTAGCATTTTCCATGCAACGCTCAACCCTAATCCTTGGAGTATATATAGTGGCTGAAGATTGAAAGAAGCGGCTAAAAGAAACTAAGAAGCAACACACGCGCAAGACATTCAAAATATTCTAAGCTTTCTTTCATCTTGTAATTTATTTAGTTTACACTCAGCTTATTCAGAAGCATACCCTTGTAAACACCAACCTCAAACAGTTGTTTGATTTTCCTTAAGGGACCGGGTAGGTCAGTATCCTTAAGAAGACTAAGAGAGTGAATCTTAGTGGTGATTCCTTTAGGAGATCAAGGTTGATCGGATCCTAGAGAAGACTAAGAGAGTGAATCTTAGTGTGAGCTAAGTCAGTGTAATTGTTAGTCACTTGTAGGTTTCAAGTGCAGTTGTAACTCTTACCTGATTAGTGGATTGCCTTCATTCTAAGAAGGAAGAAATCACCTTAACGGGTGGACTGGAGTAGCTTGAGTGATTTATCAAGTGAACCAGGATAAAATCCTTGTGTGCTTTTCTATCTCTATCTTTTGCACTTAGTTCTCGAAAAGATTTGTTAAAATCTTTAAGGTGGTAGTTTTGTACTGAAAACGTTATTCAAACCCCCCTTTCTACCGTTTTTCATACCTTCAATTGGTATCAGAGCGCAAGTTCTGATTACCACACCTAACAGTGTTCAGTGATCCGGGCCGGTGTGAAAAACAATGGCTGCCACCACCAGTGAAACTCAAAGAGATGGTTACAACGCAAAGCCTCCTATGTTCGACGGTCAAAGGTTCGAATATTGGAAAGATAGACTGGAAAGTTTCTTTCTGGGTTTCGATGCAGATCTCTGGGATATTATTGTGGATGGCTACGAGCGTCCAGTTGATGCAGATGGCAAAAAGATCCCAAGGTCAGAGATGTCTGCAGATCAAAAGAAGCTGTACTCACAACATCATAAAGCAAGAGCAATTCTTCTAAGTGCTATCTCCTATGAGGAGTACCAGAAGATTACAGATCGTGAGTTTGCTAAAGGCATTTTTGATTCTCTGAAGATGTCTCATGAAGGAAACAAGAAAGTCAAAGAATCAAAGGCATTGTCTTTGATCCAAAAGTATGAATCCTTCATCATGGAGCCAAATGAGTCCATTGAAGAAATGTTCTCCAGATTTCAACTGCTTGTAGCTGGCATACGTCCTCTCAACAAGAGCTACACAACAAAAGATCACGTCATAAGGGTCATCAGGTGTCTTCCTGAAAGTTGGATGCCTTTGGTGACTTCAATAGAGCTCACGAGAGATGTTGAGAATATGAGTTTAGAAGAACTCATCAGCATTTTGAAATGCCATGAGCTGAAGCGCTCAGAGATGCAAGATCTCAGGAAAAAGTCCATAGCCTTGAAATCCAAATCTGAAAAGGCTAAGGTTGAGAAGTCAAAGGCTCTTCAAGCTGAAGAAGAAGAATCTGAAGAAGCATCAGAAGATTCTGATGAAGATGAGCTGACTCTGATCTCCAAGAGACTCAACCGCATCTGGAAGCACAGGCAGAGCAAGTTCAAAGGCTCTGGAAAGGCAAGAGGAAAGTCTGAATCCTCAGGTCAGAAGAAGTCATCAATCAAGGAAGTCACTTGCTTTGAGTGCAAAGAATCAGGGCACTACAAAAGTGACTGTCCAAAATTGAAGAAGGACAAGAAGCCAAAGAAGCACTTCAAGACCAAGAAGAGTCTGATGGTGACATTCGATGAATCAGAGTCAGAGGATGTTGACTCTGATGGTGAAGTCCAAGGACTCATGGCTATTGTCAAAGACAAAGGAACAGAGTCAAAGGAAGCTGTTGACTCTGACTCAGAATCAGAAGGAGATCCAGACTCTGACGATGAAAATGAGGTATTTGCTTCCTTCTCTACCTCTGAACTGAAACATGCTTTGTCTGATATCATGGATAAGTATAACTCCTTGTTGTCTAAGCATAAGAAGCTGAAAAAGAACTTATCTGCTGTTTCTAAAACTCCTTCTGAACATGAGAAAATCATATCTGATTTGAAAAATGATAACCATGCTTTAGTTAATTCTAACTCTGTGCTTAAGAACCAAATTGCAAAGTTAGAAGAAGTTATTGCCTGCGATGCCTCTGATAGTAAGCATGAATCTAAGTATGAAAAATCTTTTCAAAGATTCCTGGCTAAAAGCGTAGATAGAAGCTTAATGGCTTCAATGATCTATGGTGTAAGCAGAAATGGAATGCATGGCATTGGCTATTCTAAACCAATTAGAAATGAGCCTTCTGTGTCTAAAGCTAAATCCTTGTATGAATGCTTTGTTCCCTCTGGTACCATATTGCCTGATCCTGTACCTGCTGAAGTTGCTAAAAACCCTCTTAAAAAAGGATCTTTCTCTATGACTAAATATCATGCAAATATTCCTTTAAAATATCATGTTGAGACACCCAAGGTGATCAGAACCTTTGGGGTAACTAACAAAAGAGGACCCAGAAAGTGGGTACCTAAGGGCAAGATTATCTATGTTGCAGATATCCTTGATAGCTCCACTGAAACACCAATCATGGTATCTGGACAGTGGATGCTCGCGTCACATGACGGGAGAAAAGCGTATGTTCCGAGAGCTGAAACTTAAGCCTGGAGGCGAAGTTGGGTTCGGAGGAAATGAAAAGGGTAAAATTATTGGTACTGGTACTATTTGTGTAGATAGTAGTCCATGCATTGATAATGTTTTATTGGTAGACGGCTTAACACATAACTTATTGTCTATAAGTCAATTAGCTGACAAGGGTTATGATGTTATATTCAATCAAAAGTCCTGCCGGGCTGTAAGTCAGATCGATGGCTCTGTTCTGTTTAATAGCAAGAGGAAGAACAACATTTATAAGATCAGATTATCTGAGTTGGAGGCTCAGAATGTGAAGTGCCTTCTGTCTGTTAATGAAGAGCAGTGGGTATGGCATAGACGGTTAGGGCATGCCAGTATGAGAAAGATTTCTCAGCTGAGCAAGCTAAACCTTGTCAGGGGCTTACCCAATCTGAAGTTCGCTTCAGACGCTCTTTGTGAAGCATGTCAGAAAGGCAAATTCACAAAAGTCCCTTTCAAGGCAAAGAATGTTGTCTCAACCTCAAGGCCGTTAGAACTTCTGCATATCGACCTGTTTGGACCAGTGAAAACTGAGTCTATAGGTGGCAAGAGATATGGGATGGTTATCGTTGATGACTATAGCCGCTGGACATGGGTAAAGTTTCTAACCCGCAAGGATGAGTCTCATGCTGTGTTCTCTACCTTCATTGCTCAAGTGCAAAACGAGAAGGCTTGTAGAATTGTGCGTGTCAGAAGTGACCATGGTGGAGAGTTTGAGAATGACAAGTTTGAGAGTCTGTTTGATTCCTATGGAATTGCACATGATTTCTCTTGTCCCAGAACTCCTCAACAAAATGGTGTTGTTGAGAGGAAGAACAGAACTCTTCAGGAGATGGCTAGAACCATGCTCCAAGAAACTGGCATGGCTAAGCACTTTTGGGCAGAGGCAGTAAATACAGCATGTTACATTCAGAACAGAATCTCTGTGAGACCAATTCTGAATAAGACTCCTTATGAATTGTGGAAGAACATAAAACCCAACATTTCTTATTTTCATCCTTTTGGCTGTGTTTGTTATGTTCTCAATACTAAGGATAGATTGCATAAGTTTGATGCTAAATCTTCTAAGTGTCTATTACTTGGTTATTCTGATAGATCTAAAGGTTTTAGATTTTATAATACTGATGCTAAGACTATTGAAGAATCTATTCATGTTAGATTTGATGATAAGCTTGACTCTGACCAGTCAAAGCTAGTTGAAAAGTTTGCAGATTTAAGCATTAATGTTTCTGACAAAGGCAAAGCTCCAGAGGAAGTTGAGCCAGAGGAAGATGAACCAGAGGAAGAAGCTGGTCCCTCTAACTCACAAACTCTGAAGAAGAGCAGAATCACTGCAGCTCATCCTAAGGAATTGATTCTGGGCAACAAAGATGAACCAGTCAGAACCAGATCCGCCTTCAGACCCTCTGAAGAGACCCTGCTGAGTCTGAAAGGATTGGTGTCCTTAATTGAACCCAAGTCCATAGATGAAGCTCTTCAGGACAAGGATTGGATTCTGGCCATGGAAGAAGAATTGAATCAATTCTCCAAGAACGATGTTTGGAGCTTAGTGAAGAAGCCTGAGAATGTCCATGTTATTGGAACGAAATGGGTATTCAGAAACAAGCTAAATGAGAAAGGAGATGTAGTCAGAAACAAGGCAAGGCTAGTTGCTCAAGGCTACAGCCAGCAGGAAGGAATAGACTACACTGAAACATTTGCTCCAGTAGCAAGACTGGAGGCAATCAGACTATTGATTTCTTTCTCAGTAAATCACAACATAGTTCTACATCAGATGGACGTAAAGAGTGCCTTCCTAAATGGTTATATCTCAGAGGAAGTCTATGTTCATCAACCCCCAGGTTTTGAAGATGAAAAGAAACCAGACCATGTGTTCAAACTGAAGAAATCACTCTACGGTCTGAAGCAAGCTCCCAGAGCATGGTATGAGAGACTTAGCTCATTCCTTCTGGAGAATGAGTTTGTAAGGGGTAAAGTAGATACAACTCTCTTTTGCAAGACTTATAAAGATGATATCTTAATTGTGCAAATTTATGTTGATGATATTATATTTGGTTCTGCTAATCAATCTCTATGCAAAGAATTTTCTGAGATGATGCAGGCTGAATTTGAGATGAGTATGATGGGAGAATTAAAGTACTTTCTGGGAATACAAGTTAATCAAACACCAGAAGGAACATATATCCATCAGAGCAAGTACACTAAAGAACTTCTGAAGAAGTTCAATATGCTGGAATCTACAGTGGCCAAGACTCCAATGCATCCAACATGCATTCTGGAAAAAGAAGATATAAGTGGTAAAGTATGTCAGAAGCTCTATCGTGGCATGATAGGTTCACTTCTGTACTTAACTGCATCTAGGCCAGACATATTATTTAGTGTTCATTTATGTGCTCGTTTCCAATCAGATCCAAGGGAAACCCACTTAACTGCTGTTAAGAGGATCCTAAGGTATCTGAAAGGCACCACTAACCTTGGCTTGATGTATAAGAAAACATCAGAGTATAAGCTTTCAGGTTATTGTGATGCTGATTATGCTGGAGATAGAACAGAGAGAAAAAGTACTTCTGGAAATTGTCAATTTCTGGGAAGCAATCTAGTCTCATGGGCAAGCAAGAGGCAATCAACCATTGCTCTATCAACTGCAGAGGCAGAATATATCTCAGCAGCAATATGCAGCACTCAAATGCTCTGGATGAAACATCAGCTGGAGGACTATCAGATCCTTGAGAGCAATATCCCAATCTATTGTGATAACACTGCTGCAATTTCGTTGAGCAAGAATCCTATCTTGCATTCAAGGGCAAAGCACATCGAGGTAAAGTATCACTTCATTAGAGATTATGTGCAGAAGGGCGTACTTCTTCTGAAGTTTGTTGATACTGACCATCAATGGGCAGATATCTTTACAAAGCCCTTAGCTGAAGATAGATTTAATTTTATTCTGAAAAATCTAAACATGGACTTTTGTCCAGAGTGAAGATAGATCAGAACCTCTGACTATGATACTTCTTGATCAGAAGATGTCTAGTCCAGAAGGTAACTCAATCAGAGTGTGTGTGCCCACTGGTACTGACTCTGAAGCTGAGACAACAACACGTGCTTCAGAATTTCTGATGCATAGTTCCTTGTGCCCGTGTGACAGTCTGTTGTGATTGCGTGTAGATATGCTTATCTTCTGTGTGTGATTGTGTATTTTACTGTTACTATCTATCTTTAATTTTCAACCGTTGATCTTAAAGTGCTTTTTGAATCAACAACGGTTATTTGATAAAACCCACTACACACACACGTTCTCTCTCACTTCCGGTTTTCACTCTCGCACTCCCTGCTTTTCAAAACCGCCTCCTTCGTGAATTCTCTCTCGATCTCTCTTCATCTTTCAAACTTCATCTTCTACCTCAAACCTTCAACCTCTTCAAGATGGTGAGACAAACCAGAAGATCTACTGCAGATGCTCCTCAGTTCCCTCACATGGTAGTAGGTTTGGCAACGGGTCAACGGGGCTCTGAGAACCCAGCACAAGAACAAGCTCAAGCTCAAGAGGAGATTGTTCCTATTGCAGAACGGGGCTGTGCCGTTCACTGTGTATTTCCTCCTGAGGAACTCCAAGTCCTTGCAGAATGGAGATTCAACCTCGACAACTTGGCTGCAAATGGGTTTGATCTCCGTCCTGAAGTCCAAGCTCAAGGTTGGGGAAACTACTTCAATCGACTTCGAGGACCGGTGTTTGAGAAGCTAGTAAAGGAATTCTGGAAGCACGCTGATTGTGATGACACTCAGGTGGTTTCTTACATCCTGGGTAGGAAGATCATCATCACGGAGAAGTCCTTCGTGAATCTGCTAGGTGCAGAAACTGCTCATGGGTATCGGTTCTCACTGACGGAATCGAAGCTGAAACCCAGAACCAAGGACATCGTCAACAAGGCCCTGTACACCACCTTCAAACCGGGCAAGACGAGCTACAAGGTGATGGACCTTCACCCCAAACTGAGAATCTGGCACAAGATCCTGCTCCACTGCATCAATCAACGACCAAAGGGCAGTTCTCCAGACTACATCAACTTCAATCAGAAGGCGATGCTGTTCTTCATTCAAGACAAGGAGAAGATCTGCCTTCCCTACTTCCTGTTCTCCTATTTGAAGGAATGCATCCGGAAGTCTCGCACCACCTCCTCCATCAAGTCAGCCATCAAATATATCCCTTTTGGGAGGCTGCTCTCCGACTTTCTGATTGAAAGCAACTTGGTGCAAGATTTGATCGATGCTGGTTGCACAGAGGACTTGAGTACAATTGTCAGCGATGTCTTCACCGCCACCTCTCTGAAGAAGATGGGCTTAGTCCAGAAGAAGATTGCTCCTGCTCATGAGGACACATCTTCTGAGATCAGAGGAAGAAGAATGCCTCTGAATGACTACCCTCTGTGGACTCAAGCAGACCATCCTGAAGCCATCAGATGCTATGTTGAAGACCTCAGGGCTCAAGGATTCGAGATTGACTTTGATGATTTCGTCAGCAGACTTCCACCAGCTCCAGAGTTTCCTTCTCCTCCCAAGAAGAAAACCAAGAGGAAGATGGTTCTGGACGAATCCTCAGAGGAATCTGATGTCCCTCTGGTTAAGAAGGCGAAGAGCAAGCCTGATGATGATGATGGTGATGATAGTGAGGATGGTCCTCCAAAGAAGAAGCAGAAGAAAGTCAGAATTGTGGTGAAGCCTACTCGGGTGGAACCAGCTGCTGCAGAGGTCAGAAGGACTGAAGCTCCTGCCAGAGTGACTCGATCATCAGCACATACAAGTAAGCCTGCACTTACCTCTGATGATGATTTGAATTTATTTGATGCACTCCCAATTTCTGCCTTACTCCAACACTCTTCAAATCCCCTCACTCCTATTCATGAATCCCAGCCAGCCGCACAAACCACCTCTCCACCACATTCCCCAAGATCTTCATTCTTTCAACCTTCTCCTACTGAAGCACCACTCTGGAACTTGCTTCAGAACCAACCCTCTAGGTCAGAAGATCCAACCTCTCTCCTCACCATTCCATACGACCCATTACTTTCTGAACCCATCATCCAAAACCAACCAGAACCCAAACCAACAGAATCACAACCCAGAACGTCTGATCACTCTGCTCCCAGAGCATCAGCACGTCCTGCTGTCAGAACCACGGATACAGACTCTTCATCAGCCTTCACACCTGTATCCTTCCCCATCAATGTCTTTGACTCTCCTCCCTCCAATACCTCTGAATCACTTAGAAAATTCATGGAGGTTAGGAAAGAGAAGGTATCTGCCTTGGAAGAACATTACCTTACCTGTCCAAGCCCTAGGCAATATCCTGGCCCTAGACCTGAACGTCTAGTTGACCCAGATGAACCTATCTTGGCCAATCCTATCCAAGAGGCAGACCCCCTAGTTCAACAGGCTCACCCTGTCCCTGACCAACAAGAGCCAATTCAACCAGACCCTGAACCTGAACAATCAGTATCTAACCAATCCTCGGTTAGATCACCTCACCCTCTGGTTGAAACTTCAGACCCTCACCGTGGAACCTCTGAACCCAATGCTCCTATAATTAACATTGGTTCTCCACAAGGTGCCTCTGAAGCTCATAGCAGCAATCACCCAGCCTCTCCTGCACCCAACCTCTCCATCATTCCCTATACTCACCTTCAACCCACATCTCTCTCTGAGTGCATCAATATTTTCAATCATGAAGCCTCCTTGAGGCTCCGCAATGTGCACGGTCAGACTGACCTCAGTGAGAATGCTGAAAATGTGGCTGATGAGTGGAATGAGTTGAGCACTTGGCTGGTGGCTCAGTTTCCCGTTATGCTGCAGCTCCTGCATGCAGAGGGAAGTCAGAGCATTGAGGCTGCAAAGCAAAGGTTTGCTAGGAGGGTGGCTCTTCATGAACTTGAACAGAGAACCAAGCTTCTTGAAGCCATTGAAGAAGCCAAGAGACAGAAAGAACAAGAAGAAGAAGCTGCCCGTCAAGCAGCAGCTCAGGCTGAACAAGCCAGACTTGAGGCAGAACGTCTTGAAGCTGAGGCTGAGGCAGAGCGACTTGCACCAGTTTTGTTTACTTTTGCTGCTTCTGCTTCCATTCCAGAACCTCAAGCTGCTCAGAACGTTCCTTCCAGCTCTACTCCGACAAGCTCATCCAGACTCGACATCATGGAACAACGTCTTGACACTCATGAATCCATGCTGATTGAGATGAAGCACATGATGATGGAACTTCTGCGCCGTACTGACAAACCTTAGTTTTTAGGATCTCTTCTTTTTCTTCCTTTTCCTTTTTTATTTAACGTTGTTTTACTTAAACTCTGCTTATTTACTTACTTTAATTTGTTCATTTGTGATTCTATATGCATATATCTATATATATTTGTGTCACATATGTTTGCAAAACCTGTTTTATTCATAATTCTTTCCATCATACATTATTCCCTATATCTAGAATGGAGGATCCTTCCTCATTCTTCTGCATTCTTGGCGCTGCTCCACTCTTCCCTTCTCCAGACGATCCAATGCATACTCTATGTTGCCGAGTTTGATGCTCAGATCATCTTTTTCTAGACTATCTTCTGTCGTCCTAAGTCTCTTTTCCACAGTCTCTTTCTCTTCCAGCAGATTCAGCTCCCGCTGGCAAAGCCTCTGAATCTCTTCCACGAAGCAGAGGAACTCCTTCAGATCTTTCTCCATCTCTGGACCAAGATCTTCTTCAAGCAGTGTCTTCGTCAGCTCTTGTATGGTCTCTGTACCATCGGGATGCCTAATATTGAGGAACATATCTTCCTCAAACGCCTTCCTTCTGAGCTCTTCTAATGCCATTTTTTTTTTTTTTTTTTTTTTCTGAATATTATTCGAGATGTGAAGCTTACCTTTCTCTCCAACGTTTTTATAGGCTTCACTTTCTCTCTGAAAGTTAATGCTCTTACAGTTTCTCGAGGTTAAGTTCTTGGTAACTGACCCTTCTATTTACTCACTTGACCGGTGGTAAACGTTCATCCCTTGCATTAACTCTTCTATTTATTATCGCCTCACTCTGATTCTTACATCGTCTTCATTTTCTTTAAACTTAGTCCTTCTCTAAGGGGGAGTACCTTGTACTTCAAGCTAAGTTTTTCACACCCCGAGCTTTTTGCTTATGACAAAAAGGGGGAGTAAACCCAGTTTTTGATGTGTAAGATGTGTTAGTGTGATTTATTTTTCTTTTGGAGATTTTAAGAGTTCCACCTTCATGACCATAGATGTGTCACTGGGCAAATACAAGGAATACATTTCACTTCTTCTGAAGTGATTCTAAGTTGACTCTGATACCCAAGACTCTGATACCTTGTCCATGACTCTGATCACTTATGCGCTCTGATTATTCGTTTTTCATCTATGTCATAAGCTTTTCACTCTGAACTCTTATATGATTTAGCTCAGAATCTAGACTTTACTAACGTTTTCATCAAGTATTAGATTCAGGGGGAGCTAAGCTCAGAATCAAGCAGTGACTTGAATTCATAATGAGCAAGATAAACTATTCACATCAGGATAAGTCTTATTCTATATCTCTAAACTCTGAGTGAATTCAGTTTAATGTTTAAGAATTGTTCATCAAAAATCTTAGTTTTGTCATCATCAAAAAGGGGGAGATTGTAAGATCAAGGTTTGATCTAGTAGTACAACTCTATGTTTTGATGATTACAAGTTAACCTTTTGATATGAACAATTGTGGTACTCTAACGTGTTTTTCTGAGTGTGCTATTTACAGGCTCTGACCCTGACTCAATTTCACACAAATCAGAAGCACTGTGTATGAAGGGTTTTCACCATGTTCAGTATGAACAGTGGAAAAGCTTCAGAAGATCTGAAGCTATACAAACTCTGATGAGGACTCAGTCGCTAGAAGCTCTGATGATCCAGAAGTTCTGACAACCAAGAAACACTGAAGGTTCAGATGTTCTGATGGTGTAGAAGACTCTGAAGATCCAGAAGCTGAATAGTGAAACTCTGAAGTCCAGAAGCAAGAAACTCTGAAGGCCATGTTCTTCCCTCTGAGTTCAGAATCAGAAGATACAATGGTCAGAGGATCTGTGCTTTCCCTCTGACTCTGATCAACCGGCTTCACAAGTTCCAATACGAAGCATTCCTCTGATCAGAAGTCTCCTAGGTTTAAAGGTCGCGTCGCTATCCAAGTACAAAAGCATATGTACTATCCTGACGACCTACCTAACAGTCTCAGACACAGCAGAAGCTGGATTTTCCAGAACTGCCCTCCAACGGTAGCATTTTCCATGCAACGCTCAACCCTAATCCTTGGAGTATATATAGAGGCTGAAGATTGAAAGAAGCGGCTAAAAGAAACTAAGAAGCAACACACGCGCAAGACATTCAAAATATTCTAAGCTTTCTTTCATCTTGTAATTTATTTAGTTTACACTCAGCTTATTCAGAAGCATACCCTTGTAAACACCAACCTCAAACAGTTGTTTGATTTTCCTTAAGGGACCGGGTAGGTCAGTATCCTTAAGAAGACTAAGAGAGTGAATCTTAGTGGTGATTCCTTTAGGAGATCAAGGTTGATCGGATCCTAGAGAAGACTAAGAGAGTGAATCTTAGTGTGAGCTAAGTCAGTGTAATTGTTAGTCACTTGTAGGTTTCAAGTGCAGTTGTAACTCTTACCTGATTAGTGGATTGCCTTCATTCTAAGAAGGAAGAAATCACCTTAACGGGTGGACTGGAGTAGCTTGAGTGATTTATCAAGTGAACCAGGATAAAATCCTTGTGTGCTTTTCTATCTCTATCTTTTGCACTTAGTTCTCGAAAAGATTTGTTAAAATCTTTAAGGTGGTAGTTTTGTACTGAAAACGTTATTCAAACCCCCCTTTCTACCGTTTTTCATACCTTCAACATGCCGACTGTGATGACACTCAGGTGGTTTCTTACATTGCTGGAAGAAGAATCATCATCACAGAAAAGTCGATTGTTGATCTTCTGGGTGCACACACTAGCACAGGCTACAGATTCCAACTGACGGAATCAAAGGTGAAACCCAGAACGAAAGAAGAAACCAACAAAGCTCTTTACACAACCTATAAACCCGGCAAGAGTGCCTACAAGGTTGTGGATCTTCATCCAAAGCTAAGGATCTGGCACAAGATTCTACTTCATTGCATAAATCAGAGACCAAAGGGAAGCTCTCCAGACTAAATCAATTTTTGCCAGAAAGTGATGCTGTTCTTCATTCAAGACCACAAGAAGATCTGCCTTCCCTTCTTCCTGTTCTCTTACCTCAAAGAATGCATCAAGAAGTCCAGAACTACTGCCTCTCTGAAGTCTGCCATCAAGTACATTCCTTTTGGAAGACTGCTCTCAGACTTATTCATTGAGAACAAATTCATAGAAGATCTGATTAAGGCAGGATGCACAGAGGATCTGTCAACCATTGCAAGTGACGTCTTTACCTCCACATCTTTGAAGAAGATGGGGTTAATCAAGACAAAGGTTGCTCCTGTTCATGAAGACACTTCTGATGAAGTCAGACGACGAAGAATCCCTCTGGTTGATTACCCTTTATGGTCCCAAGCAGATGATCCAACTGCCATCCTGTGCTACATTGATGATTTGAGGAGACAAGGGTATGAGATAGATGTGGATGAGTTCTTCAGAGACCTGCCACCAGCTCCAAAGTTTGATTCTCCTCCCAAGAAGAAGACTCAGAGAAAAATCATCTTGGAGGAATCCCCTGAAGAGTCTGATCCTTCTGATGGTGTCGATCAGAAGAAGAAGAATAAGGCTGACAAGCCTAAGAGGAAGCACGAGGAACCCACCAAGCCAGATGCTCCATCTGATGGTGATGATGGTGATGCTCCTCCACCAAAGAAGAAAAAGAAGTAAGTGCGGATTGTGGAGAAGCCAACTCGTGTGGAACCAGCTGCTGAAGTAATCAGAAGAGTTGAGGCTCCTGCCAGAGTTACTCGGTCTGCAGTGCGATCATCAAGTAAGTCTGTTGTTATAGTACTGATGATGATTTAGATTCACTTGACGCACTCCCAATTTCTGCATTTGTTCACCGCACTGCCACCCCACTCGCTCCTATTCCAGAGTCCCAACCGGCTGAACAAACCATTTCTCCACCCACTTCACCTAGGTCTTCATTTTTCCAACCTTCCCAACAAGAAGCACCTCTTTGGAACATGCTTCAGACTCCAAGACCCTCTGAACCTACCTCACCCATAACCATACAATACAACCCACAAACCTCTGAACCCATTATCCTAGAACAATCTGAACCTGAACCCAGAACTTCTGATCACTCTGTCCCCAGAGCATCAGAACGTCCTGTTCGCAGAACCACTGATACAGAATCCACAACACCCTGTCCCTCTGTATCTTTTCCTACTAATGTTGCTGACTCCTCACCCTCAAATAACTCTGAGTCTGTTTACAAATTTGTTCAAATTGCGAAAGAAAAAGAGTCTGCCATTTCTGAGTACTACCACACTTTACCTAGCCCAAGGAGATACCCTGGCCCTAGACCAGATCGTCTAGTTGACCCAGATCATCCTATACAAGTAGTCCCTCTGAATACAGCAGACCCTTTAGCTCAACCTATTCAACCAGAACCAGAAATCTCAGTATCTAACCATTCCTCGGTTAGATCACCAAACCCTTAGGTTGAAACCTCTGAGCCAAACCTTGAGATCCACACTTCAAATGTCCAAACCTTAGATGTTGGTTCTCCTCAAGGTGCTTCTAAGGCCAATAGCAGCAACCACCCCACTTCTCCTGAACCCAATCTTTCCATTGTTCCCTATACCTACCTCAAGCCGAACTCCCTTCTTGAGTGCATCAGTGTATTTAATCATGAAGCATCACTGATGATTCGCAATGTGCAAGGTCACACTGACCTTAGTGAGAATTCTGACTCTGTTGCTGAAGAATGGAATCGTCTGAGTGATTGGATAATTGCTCAAGTTCCTTTTATGATGAGTCATCTCACCGCGGAAAGGGATCAGAGGATTGAGGCTGCTAGGCAGCGTTTCAACAGAAGAGTAGCTCTGCATGAACAACAGCTAAGAGTTGAGTTACTTGAAGCTGTTGAGGAAGCAAGAAGAAAGAAAGAACAAGCAGAAGAAGCTGCACGACAAGAGGCTGCAAAAGCTGAAAATGCAAGGTTAGAAGCTGAACGGTTACAAGCTGAAGTTGAAGCTCTCAGATGTCAAGCCCTTGCACCAGTGCCTTTCACACATGCTGATTCTCAATCCACTCAAGCTCCTCACTCTGCTCAGGGTGTTCCCTCTCCTTCAACTCAGCCAAGTTCTTAGGATTTCTTTCGTTTTTCTTCCTTAATTTATTTTACTTTTACTTTACTGTTTTCCTAACTTTATGACATTTGCATTATGTGTTATATTTGTTTATTTTACTAAGCTGTGTTAGTGTGATTTATTTTTCTTTTGGAGAATTTAAGAGTTCCACCTTTATGACCATAGATGTGTCACTGGGCAAATACAAGGAATACATTTCAGTTCTTCTGAAGTGATTCTATTTGACTCTGATACCCTACTGTTGACTCTGAATACTTATGCGCTCTGATTATTTCAATTCATCTATGTCATGCGTTTTCATTCTGAACTCTTATATTATTTAGCTCAGAATCTAGATTTTACTAACGTTTTCATCAAGTCTTAGATTCAGGGGGAGCTAATGTAAGACCCAAGTTTTTAAGCTTATGCTAAGTGAATAGAATTCTTATTCGCGATTAGGGTTGATGTATCGTGAAGGCAAACCTGAACAAGAGTTTACCAAATGAAATAAATTTATGAAGGAGAAAGTTCAGGAAAAGTCTAAGGATTGTATCGAAGTCGATAAAATGTTATAACACGATTAGTATTATTCGTTTACGCCTAGGACAAGAACCTTAGGAAAAGACTAAGTTCCACCCTTGGAACACTATAGGAATAATTCCAAAAATCTTCAAAAGGAATATAAGACTTTCTCTTATTCCTTTTTATAACAATCGTTTCAAGGCGAAACTCTAGGATGTACGAACGTCCGATTCCAATCATCGGAAGTTTGCCGAAACTAAAACCCTGATAGTTCAAAACCCTAAAATCAACCGACGATGAAGACTTTTTCTATTCGGAGCTTCAAATGAAGATTATACACGCGTACACCAATTTCTCTTGATGATCTCAATCTTTCTTCAGAAGGAAGTTTTCTCTTCCGACATTCGATGCAAAAAGTAACTTATCGGGTAAAATAGTTTTACACCGACTTTGCATTAGTCACCTAAAATACAAGGAAACCTCTTTTGAGTTTTGGATTTATGTCGCCAAAACCTATCTTAGAATTCACGGAGAATGAAGCCGGAAAAATCGGAATCGCGAAACTTTCATTTTCCCGCGTTTTTCCAACCTCTATATATAACCAATAAATGAGAAAAAATCACAAAAATCTAACCCATTTTCTCTCTTGAACCCGCGAGTGTAACACCCCGATTTCCAGGTGTCACTTTAGTAACCAAAAATAAACTTTACGCGGAAAACAGGTAATTTTTTTTTTTGTTTCTTTCCTTTAAATCAAAGCGATAAAGAAGTAGAGACAACACCCAACAACTAAACTAACCGATATACAAATATATACATCTGTACAGCCTCGGCTGCACTCCATGTCACGCGAAGCCGCAGTGACTCCAAAGTAATACGCCCGCAGGCAAATATACAAACCAGAACTGTGAGTAAAAGTATCAAAATACAGTTATCCAAGAGAAAGTCGGCACTCAAAAATGGCCTGAAAGGAAGACCCCTATACTCCGACAGACTCTCTGTGATCCTCCTCAAAAGAACCACACAAAAAGCCACACATCGGAACCTACCCTGTCCCCAAAAGAAACTGACGATCAGAGCTCTACACAAAAAAATGACGCCTGCCTAAACCTACCCTCCCTTCACTGCTCACATAACCGAGTCCACAGCGAACTGAAGACGGCAAGTTGAAGCTCAGCTCCATGCGTCGTAAAACTCCTTTCGTCAGACGTCCACGCTCGTCAGGCGTCCTCGCTCATCCGTCCGGTCCTCCATGACCCTTCCCCTATACGTCGCCCGGTGACCAGCCACATCGATCACCCAAGCGGTGGGGGCATCCCTATCCAGCAGCTCATATCTGATCCCCCCCGAGGGAGAGACCGTCGAGAACCAGTCGGCCATCGACATCTGGCAGCAGGCCGACCGCCCAAAGACAAACATACAAACAAAGCCAAGGCGCTAGGGTCAACTCACAGCAATACGTAGATATACACTCAACATGTGATATGGGGTATAGATATATGTTGATATTTAAGCATATAAGTAATCCTAGCATGTTATGGCTCTAACATTGCTTCAATAAACAAACAGCACACAGTCTCAGTCAGCATGAATGTATGCGTGAAATGCACAATATGAATCCGGATTTGTGACGC